>NC_092006.1:8000842-8015842 GCF_044704955.1 Pristiophorus japonicus
CGATATACACTGATGTACCTATATACACTGATGTACCTATATACACTAATGTACCGATCTACAGAATACCTGTATACACTAATGTACCGATATACAGAATACCTGTATACACTAATGTACCTATATACACTAATGTACCGATATACAGAATACCTGTATACACTAATGAACTGATATGCAGAAGTACCTATATACACTAATGTACCGATATACAGAATACCTGTATACACTAATGTACTGATATACAGAAGTACCTATATACACTAATGTACCGATATACACTGATGTACCTATATACACTAATGTACCGATATACAGAATACCTGTATACACTAATGTACCTGTATACACTAATGTACCGATATACAGAATACCTGTATACACTATGTACCGATATACAGAATACCTGTATACACTAATGTACCGATATACAGAATACCTGTGTACACTAATGTACCTACATACACTAATGTACCGACATACAGAATACCTGTATACACTAATGTACCGATATACAGAATACCTGAATACACTAATGTACCTATATACACTAATGTACCGATATACAGAATACCGGTATACACTGATGTACCGATATACACTGATGTACCGATATACACTGATGTACCGATATACACTGATGTAACGATATACACTGATGTACCGATATACACTGATGTCCCTCTGTACAGAACAGAATGTGTACTAGTACAAAAGCAAAATACTGCGGATGCTATTAACCTCAGATAGAAACAGAAAACGCTGGAAATCTCAGTGGCTCGGGCAGCATTTGAGGAGAGAGAAACAGAGTTAACGTTTCGGGACAATAACCCCTCGTCAGAACTGGAGAATGTTCAGAAAGGACGGATTGTTCAGAAGCACTGAAAGCGGGAGGGGAGGAGAGGAAAGAACAAAAGGGAAGGTCTGTGATTGGGGGAAGACAGTAGAGATTCGAGAGACACAAGGGATGATGGGCTGAATTCAAATGTTAATGGCAGAAGTTAGAGAAAGGTTAATTTGGATAGGGTGTGAATGGCGGGGTAATGGCCAGCTGCCATTGGAGACAAAGAGAATAAAAACATAAGCTCGAGGTGGAGAGAGGAGGAGGGGAGGGGGAGGAGAGGGAGGGAAAGAGGAGGAGGAGGGGGAGGAGGGGGGAGGGAGAGGGGAGGAGAGGAAGGGAAAGAAGAGGGGAGGGGGAGGAGAGGGAGGGAGGGAGGGGGAAGGGAGTCAAAGATGGGCTGAGGTCACTCTCTGAAATTGTTGAACTCGATGTTGAGTGCAGAAGGCTGTAAAGTGCCTCAACGAAAGATGAGGTGCTGTCCCTCGAGGTTGCGTCGAGCTTCGTTGGAACAGTGTCGGAGGCCGAGGACGGAGAGGTCAGAGTGGGAGTGGAGGCGGGGAATTAAAGTGACAGGCCACCGGAAGGTCAGGGGTCACGCTCACGGAGTGTTCTACGAGCCTGGTTTATTCGAATATGTACGAGCCTGTTTTATTTCAGGTGTTAGTGAGGGAAATGTGCATATATGTATAGGAATCTAGTCGTGCAATGTTACCAGAATATATACCGACTTGGTACAGAATAGATGCTTTTGTTGTTGAATATACTGGCCTATAGTCACATAATCAGAATCGTACAGGTAATGTAATGAACATAACTATGGGCCCATTTGGGTCCCAGGCCCTTAACCTGGCCCTGCCAGCAAGCATCACGAGAGCAGCTCTTGTAAAAATTCAGTTGACTTTGCCTCCACTTTATTTGCCAAGACTTTATTTCCCAGGGAACGGCCCTTCCCTGCCTGTTCCTGAACCCAGAGGAAGCCCATCCAGTCTGCAGCCGGGCCAAAGGTCCCCCTTTTTTTTTTGAACCTTGCTCTCGTCGAAGTGCATTTTTATATTTCACTTTCTGTCTGCACACTCCCTCCACCCTCTTGCTTTCTCTTTCATTCTTCCAGCCCGTCCTTTGCTGGAGCCTCTTGGGTTTTTAAACACCGCCCCCCCGCCCCCATTCTTCAGGGTGTGCCGCGATCTTTACCCACATCGGACTGGCTTTGATCCAAAGCCACGTCGGCCAGGCCAGTGTCTGTTACGACAGTCCCAGATTTCATGGTGGGGACTTAACCTGGGAGGCATCTTAGAAGGAGGGGTGGAGGGCCTGGAGGGGAGGGTGTGACTGGGAGGGCGGGGTGAGGGGGATGCGAGGGAGGTGAATAGTACGGATGCATTTCATCATCGGCAGTCCCTCGGAATCGAGGAAGACTTGCTCCCACTCTTAACACGAGTTCTCAGGTGGCTGAACAGTCCAATATGGGATCCACAGTCCCTGTCACGGGTGGGACAGACAGTGGTTGAGGGAAGGGGAGGGTGGGACTGGTTTGCCGCACGCTCCTTCCGCTGCCTGCGCTTGGTTCCTGCACGCTCGCGGCGACGAGACTCGAGGTGCTCAGCGCCCTCCCGGATGCACTTCCTCCACTTAGGGCGGACTGGTCTTTGGGCCCAGGGACTCCCAGGTGTCGGTGGGGATGTTGCACTTTATCAGGGAGGCTTTGAGGATGGTCCCTTGTAACGTTTCCTCTGCCCACCTTTGCCTCGCTTGCCGTGAAGGAGTTCCGAGTGGAGCGCTTGCTTTGGGAGTCTCGTGTCGGGGGCGTGCGGACAATGCTGATGGAGTGAGATGAAGAGGGGAGGGAGGAGGGTGGTGTGGAGCATAAACACCGACACGGAGCGGTGGGCCCAATGGCCTGTTTCTGAGCTGTATGTTTGAAGTAATTCTCTCAGTTGACTGTCCTGCCCAGTGAAGAATGAGCAGTACTTTAGTGGTGGGGGGGGGGGGGGCGGGGGAGAAAGGAGTTACAAAAATGGGAGGAAAAGCAATGTGAGGAGGACACAAAAATCTGCAAAAGGACACAGACGGGCAAAGTGAGTGGGCAAACATTTGGCCGATGGAGTATAATGTCGGAAAGTGTGAGGTCATGCACTTTGGCAGAAAAAAAAATCAAAGAGCAAGTTATTATTTAAATGGAGAAAGATTGCAAAGTGCCGCAGTACAGCGGGACCTGGGGGTACTTGTGCATGAAACACAAAAGGATAGTATGCAGGTACAGCAAGTGATCAGGAATCTTGGCCTTTATTGCAAAGGGGATGGAGTATAAAAGCAGGGAAGTCTTGCTCCAGTTATACAGGGTATTGGTGAGGTCACACCTGGAGTACTGCGTGCAGTTTTGGTTTCCATATTTACGAAAGGATATACTTGCTTCGGAGGCAGTTCAGAGAAGGTTCACTCGGTTGATTCTGGGGATGAGGGGTTTGACTTATGAGGAAAGGTTGAGGAGGTTGGGCCTCTACTCATTGGAATTCAGAAGAATGAGGGGTGATCTTATCGAAACGTATAAGATTATGAGGGGGCTTGACAAGGTGGATACAGAGAGGATGTTTCCACTGATGGGGGAGACTAGAACTAGGGGGCACGATCTTAGAATAAGGGGCCACCCATTTAAAACTGAGATGAGGAGGAATTTCTTCTCTCTGAGGGTTGTAAATCTGTGGAATTCTCTGCCTCAGAGAGCTGTGGAAGCTGGGACATTGAATAAATTTAAGACAGAAATAGACAATTTCTTAACCAATAAGGGGGCGGGCAGGGAAGTGGAGCTGAGTCCATGATCGGATCGGCCATAATCTTATTGAATGGCGGAGCAGGCTCGAGGGGCCGAATGGCCGACTCCTGCTCCTATTTCTTATCTTCTTATGTATGAGAGGGGGAAATCTTCCTTGCTGCTCGAGCAGTTTCATGGCAGATCCCGTCCTGCTGCTCAGCCGAAGGTCATCGAGTAAACAAGCTCATCCAAGACTTCTGCCACTCTGTAGGCCAACTTGCCCGAGTCCCGTTCGCTCATCACCCCCCCCACCCCACCCTGACCCTGCCCCCAGTTGCTCGCTGACCTACCTTAGCTCCTGCTCCCCGAACGCCTCGCTTGTTTTTAATATAAAAAATTCTCGTCCTTGTGTTCAACTCTCTCCATGGCCTCGCTCCCCTCCCTATCTCTGCAACCTCATCCAATCCTGACAACCCTCCGCGATCTCTGCGTTCCTCCAATTCCGCCCTCCTGAGCATCCCCCGATTTCCATCGCTCCACCATCGGCGGCCGTGCCTTCAGCTGCCTGGGCCCCAAGCTCTGGAACTCCCTCCCTAAACCTCTCCAGCCCCCCGTCTCTCCTTCCCTCCAGCCCCCCCGTCTCTCCTTCCCTCCAGCCCCCCCGTCTCTCCTTCCCTCCAGCCCCCCGTCTCTCCTTCCCTATACTCGGTCCCGATAAATCCACTGCCCTTTCAGTCGGAGCGGAGCCTGAGCACTGATTGCTTAACTGAGACGATATGATTTTTCTGCTGATGAAGCATTGAGCTCCAGCCGTGCCATCAGCCACAAGAAGCTGTGAGAATGAGGAGGAAGTCTGGTTGCATCAGTTCCAGTTGGAGTATTTCAGTTTTTTTTTCATTGTGACCTTGGGCCACCGACTCGGAGCTTACTGAAACTGTACAGTTAAAGTGTTGGTAACTTCTCATCCTTGTGTTCAAATCCCTCTGTAGCCTTGCCTCTCCCTATCCCTGTAACCTCCTCCAGCCCCCACATCCCTCCCTATCTCTGTAACCTCCTCCAGCCCCTACACCTTTCCCTATCTCTGTAACCTCCTCCAGCCCCTGCACCCCTCCCTATCTCTGTAACCTCCTCCAGCCCCTACACCCCTCCCTATCTCTGTAACCTCCTCCAGCCCCTACACCCCTCCCTATCTCTGTAACCTCCTCCAGCCCCTACACCCCTCCCTATCTCTGTAACCTCCTCCAGCCCCTACACACCTCCCTATCTCTGTAACCTCCTCCAGCCCCTACACCCCTCCCTATCTCTGTAACCTCCTCCAGCCCCTACACCCCTCCCTATCTCTGTAACCTCCTCCAGCCCCTACACCCCTCCCTATCTCTGTAACCTCCTCCAGCCCCCACATCCCTCCCTATCTCTGTAACCTCCTCCAGCCCCTACACCCCTCCCTATCTCTGTAACTTCCTCCAGCCCTACACCCCTCCCTATCTCTGTAATCTCCTCCAGCCCCTACACCCCTCCCTATCCCTGTAACCTCCTCCAGCCCCCACATCCCTCCCTATCTCTGTAACCTCCTCCAGCCCCTACACCCCTCCCTATCTCTGTAACCTCCTCCAGCCCTACACCCCTCCCTATCTGTGTAAACTCCTCCAGCCCCTACACCCTTCCCTATCTCTGTAACCTCCTCCAGCCCCTACACCCCTCCCTATCTCTCTAACCTCCTCCAGCCCCTACACCCCTCCCTATCTCTGTAACCCCCTCCAGCCCCTACACCCCTCCCTATCTCTGTAACCTCCTCCAGCTCCTGCACCCCTCCCTATCTCTGTAACCTCCTACATCCCTCCCTATCTCTCTAACCTCCTCCAGCCCTACACCCCTCCCTATCTCTGTAACCCCCTGCAGCCCCTACACCCCTCCCTATCTCTGTAACCTCCTCCAGCTCCTGCACCCCTCCCTATCTCTGTAACCTCCTATATCCCTCCCTATCTCTCTAACCTCCTCCAGCCCTACACCCCTCCCTATCTCTGTAACCCCCTCCAGCCCCTACACCCCTCCCTATCTCTGTAACCTCCTCCAGCCCCTACACCCCTCCCTATCTCTGTAACCTCCTCCAGCCCCTACACCCCTCCCTATCTCTGTAACCTCCTCCAGCCCCTGCACCCCTCCCTATCTCTATAACCTCCTACATCCCTCCCTATCTCTCTAACCTCCTCCAGCCCTACACCCCTCCCTATCTCTGTAACCTCCTCCAGCCCCTACACCCCTCCCTATCTCTGTAACCTCCTCCAGCCCCTACACCCCTCCGTATCTCTGTAACCTCCTCCAGCCCCTACACCCCTCCCTATCTCTGTAACCCCCTCCAGCCCCTACACCCCTCCCTATCTCTGTAACCCCCTCCAGCCACTACACCTCTCCGTATCTCTGTAACCTCCTCCAGCCCTCCGCGATCTCTGCGCTCCTCCAATACTGCCCACTTGAGCATCCCCCCGATTTCCATCGCTCCACCATCGGTGGCCGTGCCTTCAGCTGCCTGGGCCCCGAGCTCTGGAACTCCCTCCCGAAACCTCTCTGCCTCCTCCTTTTAAGACACTCCTTAAAACTGACCTCTTTGACCCAGCCTTTGGTCGCCCTCCTTGTGTCGCTCGGTGTAAAATATTTGACTGATAATCGCTTTGTGAAGCACCCTGGGACGGTTTACTACAATAAGAGCACTTTATAAATGCAAGTTGTTAATGTACTGCCTGGAACAAAACCATTCAGGTCGCAAAGGTCCCAGGTTCCAATTCCAGGCTGCGTTGAGTTAACTGAGGAAGCAGTTACAGATTACAACATAACATAAGAACATAAGAAATAGGAGCAGGAGTCGGCCATTCGGCCCCTCGAGCCTGCTCCGCCATTTAATACGATCCTGGCTGATCTTCGACCTCAACTCCACATTCCCACCCGATCCCCATATCCCTTGATTCCCTTAATATCCAACAATCTATTGATCTCAGCCTCAAGTATACTCAACGACTGAACCTCCACAGCCCTCTGGGGCAGAGAATTCCAAAGATTCATCACCCAAATACATGTTGTCGGGCAGGAGGAGGTTACAGAGATAGGGAGGGGTGTCGGGGCTGGAGGGGGTTACAGATATAGGGAGGGGTGTAGGGGCTGGAGGAGGTTACAGAGATAGGGAGGGGTGTAGGGGCTGGAGGAGGTTACAGAGATAGGGAGGGGTGTCGGGGCTGGAGGGGGTTACAGAGATAGGGAGGGGTGTAGGGGCTGGAGGAGGTTACAGAGATAGGGAGGGGTGTCGGGGCTGGAGGGGGTTACAGAGATAGGGAGGGGTGTAGGGGCTGGAGGAGGTTACAGAGATAGGGAGGGGTGTCGGGGCTGGAGGGGGTTACAGATATAGGGAGGGGTATAGGGGCTGGAGGAGGTTACAGAGATAGGGAGTGAGGGTGGCCATACAATGCCAGCACCATTGGGACCTGCCTCGATTTGCTAAGCCATTAAGATCCGACTTTTATAAAAAAAAAAATGTCTTGGTGACCGACTTGGCGAATCTGGGAATTGTGGGTCATGGTGCCCTGCCTGGCTCCCGAGGGTCAGGGGTCAGGTGCCGCCCCCCCCCCTCCCCCCTCCAAGCCCAGCACAATCGCAGCTCAATGTCTTGTTGCATTAGGCAGGCCTCGGTGACGGGGACGTAGAGAAGGCAAGAACAAATATAGATGCTGCTGATGTCAAAGAGATTACTTTGAGCCGATCAGCCAGCGCGCAGTTCCGCTCAAATAAGCCAACAGTGAATCTGAACTAAAACTGGCCGGGAGATCTCACATGGGCATCTCAATCTCTTCACAGCCCGTTATAATGAGATTGAATTCGGCTCCGCCCCACTCTACTAACTGGCCAAGCTCGCACTTGATGAGAATGTCTTCTCACACCACGGAAGGAGTGACGCGGGTTTTTTATTGATGTAATCCATTTTATTGTGAAGTTAAATGATATCCAGACTCCAAGGATTAAATTACGGGGAGAGATGACTCAAACTAGGGTTGTATTTCCTGAGATTTCGAAGGTTAATATCGCCCAAGTTTGCAGATGACACTAAGCTGGGTGGCGGTGTGAGCTGTGGGGATGGGGAGGATGCTAAGAGGCTGCAGGGTGACTTGGCCAGGTTAGGTGAATTGGCACATGCATGGCAGATGCAGTATAATGTGGATAAATGTGAGGTTATCCACTTTGGCGGCAAAAACAGGAAGGCAGAATATTATCTGAATGGCGGCAGATTAGGAAAAGGGGAGGTGCAACGAGACCTGGATGTCATGGTACATCAGTCACTGAAAGTTGACATGCAGGTACAGCAGGCGGTGAAGAAGGAAGAAGGCAAATGGCATGTTGGCCTTCATAGCGAGGGGATTTGAGTATAGGAGCAGGGAGGTCTTACTGCAGTTGTACAGGGCCTTGGTGAGGCCACACCTGGAATATTGTGTTCAGTTTTGGTCGCCTAATCTGAGGAAGGACATTCTTGCTATTGAGGGAGTGCAGCGAAGGTTCACCAGACTGATTCCCGGGATGGCAGGACTGACATATGAAGAAAGACTGGATCGACTAGGCTTATATTCACTGGAGTTTAGAAGAATGAGAGGGGATCTCATAGAAACATATAAAATTAAGACGGGACTGGACAGGTTAGAGGCTGGAAAAATGTTCCCGATGTTGGGGAAGTCCAGAACCAGGGGTCACAGTCTAAGGATAAGGGGTAAGCCATCTAGGACCGAGATGAGGAGAAACTTCTTCACTCAGAGAGTGGTGAACCTGTGGAATTCTCTACCACAGAGAGTTGTGGTTGGATATATTCACGAGGGAGTTAGATGTGGCCCTTACGGCTCAGGGGATTGGGGTAGGCGGTAGAGGTCGCGGGTTTGGGAGGTGCTGCCGAAGAAGCCTTGGCGAGTGGCTGCGGTGCATCTTGTAGACGGTGCACACTGCAGCCACGGTGCGCCGGTGGTGGAGGGAGTGAATGTTGAAGGTGGTGGGTAGCGATCCGATCAAGCGGGCTGTCTTCCCCGGCCGCCCTGCCCCTCCCCCCTCGCCCTGCCCCCCACCCCGCCCCCCCCCCCTCGCTTGTCGTCGCTTTACAGCCAATGAAGTCCTTTTGAAATGTAGTCACGTTTGAAATGTCAAATGTTCGACCGTGAGTGTGAATCAAAGGAACAGAATTTGATGGGATTGTGTTGTGTGCTTTATACTGTCACACAAGAAATTCTGGTTCAGACTAAATGGATCTCTTATGAAATATTTTGTGCTGTTGCAATTCTAAGAACATTGACGCCATGAGCCCAGTTTTTTTTCCACTGGGGATGTCTACAATCGATCAGAAGAGCACGCAATTGGGGATGGACTAATAGAGGTCTTTGGAATGATGAAAGGTTTTGATCGAGTGGATACAGAGAGAATGTTTCCACTTGTGGGGAGGAGCATAACTAGAGGCCGTCAATATAAGATCGTCACCCAGAAACCCAATGGGGAATTCAGGAGAAACTTCTTTACCCAGAGAGCGGTGAGAATGTGGAACTCGCTGCCACAGGGAGGGGTTGAGGCGAATAGTATCGATGCACTTAAGGGGAGGCTGGATAAACACTTGAGGGAGATGGGAATAGAGGGTTATGCTGATAGAGTTTGATGAGGAAAGACGGGTGCAATGTATGCTCACAGGTTTGTAGAGCCCTTGAGTGGGGAGGGGCTTAGCCAGTCACGTGACATCCGCAAGACTCAATAAAACCCCGGCCAGTTGGGTTCGGGGGATCCACAATGGGGCAGGCGGTTGTGAGCCCGGTGGATGAACTGGTAATGTGTAGTGTGATTGTTTAACTTTTTGCTAATAACCTAACTAGTTAATAGCAATGTGTTGCTATGAATTCTTTAGTGAAGAACCCACAAAGCAAATACATTATAACAGGAGGAGGCTCGAGTGGAGCATAAACGCCGGCATGGACTGGTTGGGCCAAATGGCCTGTTTCTGTGCTGTATATCCGGTGTGTGATCCTGTGCAATGTTTGTTTTAATGAGAGGTTTTTTTTTGAAAATAAAAATGAACCTTTCCTTCCTACTGTCTCCCAGGCGCTATCGTCCAGTAATGAGAGTATTGATAGAGCTGAAGGCACTGTAAGTCGTCAGTTTTTGTTGCGGTGGCTGGGTAGCTGGCTTGCTCCTCTCTGCCAAACAGTATTTCCTCCATGTGAGGTAACTGCTGACCGCACACGGGCCTGAGAAACGGACATTGGCTGAACACCGTTTCAAATCTCAAATCTTGACCCCCCCCCCCCAGCAACCATTTGCCACTGCTCTCGGAATAGAATCGTTTCTATTCTGATTACCCACTGTCGGTATCCATCACTCCCAGGGCAGGTACAGCACGGGGTTAGATACAGAGTAAAGCTCCCTCTACACTGTCCCATCAAACACTCCCAGGGCAGGTACAGCACGGGGTTAGATACAGAGTAAAGCTCCCTCTACACTGTCCCCATCAAACACTCCCAGGGCAGGTACAGCACGGGGTTAGATACAGAGTAAAGCTCCCTCTACACTGTCCCATCAAACACTCCCAGGGCAGGTACAGCACGGGGTTAGATACAGAGTAAAGCTCCCTCTACACTGTCCCATCAAACACTCCCAGGGCAGGTACAGCACGGGGTTAGATACAGAGTGAAGCTCCCTCTACACTGTCCCCATCAAACACTCCCAGGGCAGGTATAGCACGGGGTTAGATACAGAGTAAATCTCCCTCTACACTGTCCCCATCAAACACTCCCAGGGCAGGTACAGCACGGGGTTAGATGCAGAGTAAAGCTCCCTCTACACTGTCCCCATCAAACACTCCCAGGGCAGGTACAGCACGGGGTTAGATACAGAGTAAAGCTCCCTCTACACTGTCCCATCAAACACTCGCAGGGCAGGTACAGCACGGGGTTAGATACAGAGTAAAGCTCCCTCTACACTGTCCCATCAAACACTCCCAGGGCAGGTACAGGGGGTTAGATACAGAGTAAAGCTCCCTCTACACTGTCCCCATCAAACACTCCCAGGGCAGGTACAGCACGGGGTTAGATACAGAGTGAAGCTCCCTCTACACTGTCCCATCACACACTCCCAGGGCAGGTACAGCATGGGGTTAGATACAGAGTAAAGCTCCCTCTACACTGTCCCATCAAACACTCCCAGGGCAGGTACAGGGGGTTAGATACAGAGTAAAGCTCCCTCTACACTGTCCCATCAAACACTCCCAGGGCAGGTACAGCACGGAGTTAGATACAGAGTAAAGCTCCCTCTACACTGTCCCATCAAACACTCCCAGGGCAGGTACAGCACGGGGTTGGATACAGAGTAAAGCTCCCTCTGCACTGTCCATCAAACACTCCCAGGGCAGGTACAGCACGGGTTGAGCTGATGATCACTCGGTTGCTGGTCCTTTACCAGATCCTCTCTGCGACCGTGCTTGCTGATCCTGACTGGGAAAAATTCACCCAAAAAGTAACTCCGAACCCGTAACGTCAAGTCCTTAGTAGAGATATAAGCTGTTTTCCCTCACCCCGCCATCCCCCTTCGAATAAAAGGTTCTCTGACCTGAGGAAATACTGTTTCGCCATAACTTTTGATTCTTTCATTGTGCCTCTCTTCAATTATAGAATTATTGCTTTGTGTGCATTTCCTCCCCTTGAGCTGCCGGTTCCTCCTCTCCCGGATGGGGGAAGAGTGCCTTGATCCGGAATGTAGAATTTTAATTTCTCGGACACCCACCCCTCCCGACCTTCACCTTTGTTGCGCCGTGATTAGGTACAGGCAACTCTCGATTATCCGGGTCCCTCGGGGATTGGGCGATGCCGGGTAAACGATTTCTCCGTTCGAGCGAGTCGACATTATCAAGTGAAAACTTCAATGAATGAACACTGTGCAATCAGCTACAAACAGTAACAAGGCAGTTACGGATGGACATTACCAGCATGCACGCAGGTGGCCTCGAGGAGGAGATTGTCTAGCTCCGGGGTTCCGGAACGCGCTGCTTTCCCGGGCCGCAAGGACTCCGACGTCAGCGGCGGCCGCGAGAGACAGCGGCTGCAGCAGCGTACACGCACACACGGGATTTTAAACGCCGCGACAGCGGTTTCCCGTTGCACCCGTGTGCGGACTGTCGAGAGTTGCCTGTAATAGCGAGCATGGTCTGCCGGCAAATTTGCTGGGGGCAGTTCTCCTTGTCTGCACGCCTCTTGTCGAGAATTGACCAAACCTTTCAATCCCGGGTGAGACACTCACAAGCATAAGCAACAGGAGCAGGAGTCGGCCATTCGGCCCCTCGAACCTGCTCCGCCATTTAATACGATCACGGCTGATCCGATCGTGGACTCAGCTCCACTTCCCCGCCCGCTCCCCATAACCCTTCACTCCCTTATTGTTCAGGAATCTGTTTATCTCCACCTTGAATATATTCAATGACCCAGCCTCCACAGCTCTCTGGGACAGAGAATTCCACGGATTCACCAGAAGAAATTCCTCCTCATCTCCGAGTTAAATGCATCTACCCTGTCGAGCCCCCTCAGAATCTTACATGTTTCAATAAGATCGCCTCTCATTCTTCTAAACTCCAATGAGTAGAGGCCCAACCTGCTCAACCTTTCCTCATAAGACAACCCCCTCATCTCAGGAATCAGCCGAGTGAGCCTTCTCTAAACTGCCTCCAATGCAAGTATATCCCTCCTTAAATACGGAGACCAAAACTACACGCAGTACTCCAGGTGTGGCCTCACCAATACCCTGTACAGTTGTAGCAGGACTTCCTTGCTTTTATTATCTATCCCCCCTGCAATAAAGGTCAAAATACCATTGGCCTTCCTGATTACTTGCTGTACCTGCAAACTAACTTTTTGTGTTTCATGCACAAGGACCCCCAGGTACCCTCTATCGCAGCATTCTGTAATCTCTCTCCGTTTAAATAATATTTTGTTTCCTATTCTTCTTACCAAAGTGGATAACCTCACACTTTCCCACATTATACTCCATCTGCCAAATGTTTGCCCACTCACTTAGCCTGTTTATATCCCTTTGCAGAATCTTTGTGTCCTCCTCACAATTTGCTTTCCCATCCATCTTTGTATCGTCAGCAAATTCAGCGACATTACCCTCGGTCCCTCCATCCAAGTCATTAATATAGATTGTAAATAGTTGAGGACCCAGCACCGATCCCTGTTGCACCCCACTAGTCACTGTTTGCCAACCGGAAAATGACTCTCTGTTTTCTGTTCGTTAGCCAATCCGCTGTCCATGCTGATATATTATTCCCAACCCCGTGAGTTCTTATCTTGTGCAGTAAGCTTTCATGTCCATAAGAACATAAGAAATAGCAGCAGGAGTAGGCCATATGGCCCCTCGAGCCTGCTCCGCCATTTAATACGATCATGGCTGATCCAATCATAGACTCAGGTCCACTTCCCTGCCTGTTCCCCAAACCCCTTATCCCCTTATCGTTTAAGAAACTGTCTATTTCTGTCTTAAATTTATTCAATGTCCCAGCTTCCACAGCTCTCTGATGCAGCGAATTCCACAGATTCACAACCCTCAGAGAAGAAATTCCTCCTCATCTCAGTTTTAAATGGGCGGCTCCTTATTCTAAGATCATGCCCTCTAGTTCTAGTCTCCCCCATCAGTGGAAACATCCTCTCTGTATCCACCTTGTCAAGCCCCCTCATAATCTTATACGTTTCGATAAGATCACCTCTCATTCTTCTAATTTCCAATGAGTAGAGGCCCAACCTACTCAACCTTTCCTCATAAGTCAACCCCCTCATCCCCAGAATCAACCGAGTGAACCTTCTCTGAACTGCCTCCAAAGCAACTATATCCTTTCGTAAATATGGAAACCAAAACTGCACGCAGTACTCCAGGTGTGGCCTCACCAATACCCTGTATAACTGTAGCAAGACTTCCCTGCTTTTATACTCCATCCCCTTTGCGATAAAGGCCAAGATTCCATTGGCCTTCCTGATCACTTGCTGTACCTGCATACTAACCTTTTGTGTTTCATGCACAAGTACCCCCAGGTCCCGCTGTACTGCGGCACTTTGCAATCTTGCTCCATTTAAATAATAACTTGCTCTTTGATTTTGTTTCTGCCAAAGTGCATGACCTCACACTTTCCAACACTATTCTCCATCTGCCAAATTTTTGCCCACTGACTTAGCCTGTCTATGTCCTTCTGCAGATTGTGTGTGTCCTCCTCACACATTGCTTTTCCTCCCATCTTTGTATCGTCAGCAAACTTGGCTACGTTACACTCAGTCCCTTCTTCCAAGGCATTAATATAGAGTGTAGTACCTTATCAAATGCCTTTTGGAAATCTAAATACGTTACATCGACTGGATCCCCCTTATCTACCCTGCTCTAAGTGGGGGCTCCCTCAGGCGGAGTGTTTTACTGCCCGGCCACTCGGGGCGTTAACGCGCTCGCACATGCGTGAGCGACGCAGCCGCCACGATGGTGGGACTAGCTCGACGTAAAGGTAGGAAGCGGTCGGAGTCCAAACCGTGGTGGGGGAATGCTTGGTCCCCCCCCCGCCATCGTCCCACGTGGCAGGTACCGACTGCCGTGCTGCGGGAGCTTTCGGGCGCGGGCGGTGACCTGCCGACCCCTGCGATGCTCCGGGGGGGGGGAGATCGCCTTCAGAAAGCCTGATTAGTGTCTGTGTTTAGGGCCGAGGGGTGACTTGATAGAGAGGTCTTTCAGATTATGTGATGACCCAGCACTGATCCCTGTTGCACCCCATTTATCCTGACTCTCTGTTTTCTGTTAGTTAACCAATCTGCTATCCATGCTAATATATTAGCCTCAACCCCTCCCTGATAAAGTGCAACATCCCCACCGACACCTGGGAGTCCCTGGCCAAAGACCAGTCCGCCCTCAGTGGAGGAAGTGCATCCGGGAGGGCGCTGAGCACCTCGAGTCTCGTCGCCGAGAGCGTGCAGAAACCAAGCGCAGGCAGCGGAAGGAGCGTGCGGCAAACCAGTCCCACCCTCCCTTTCCCTCAACCACTGTCTGTCCCACCTGTGACGGGGACTGTGGCTCTCGTATTGGACTGTTCAGCCACACGAGAACTCATGCTAAGAGTGGAAGCAAGTCTTCCTCGATTCTGACGGACTGCCTATGATGATGATGATTCAAGATGGTGAAAGGGTTCAATAGAGTCGACGTCATAGAATGATACAGCCTAGACAGAGCCCATTCTTTCAAAGAGCAACCCATGTAGTCCCGCTTTTCCCCCAGATCCCTGCCATTTTTTCTCCTTCCGGTATTTATCCATCGTCATCATCGGCAGTCCCTCGGAATCGAGGAAGACTTGCTTCCACTCTAAAAGTGAGTTCTCGGGTGACTGAGC
>NC_092006.1:8020842-8098810 GCF_044704955.1 Pristiophorus japonicus
TTCTCTGGCGGCAGTTCAGAGAAGGATCACTCGGTTGATTCCTGAGATGAAGGGGTTGTCTTATGAAGAAAGGTTGAGCAGGTTGGGTCGACTGCACTGTTACAAGGATTGGCTAACTTAACAGAGTCGGGATAAATGGGTCATTTTCCGGTTGGCAAACTCTAGACTCGTGGAGTGCCGCAGGGATTGGTGTTGGGGCCTCAACTATTAATGACTTGCATGAAGGGACTGGGTGTATTGTAGCCCAATTTGCTGACGATACAAAGATGGGTGGGAAAGCAAGTTGTGAGGAGGACACGAAGAATCTGCAAAGGGATATAGACAGACTCAGTGAGTGGGCAAAAATTTGGCAGATGGAGTATAATGTGGAACAATGGTAGGAAGAATAAAAAAGCTAATAATTATTTAAATGGGGAGAGATTAAAAAATGATGCAGCACCTGGGGGTACTTGTGCATGAAACATAAAATGTTAGTATGCAGGTACAGCAAGTGATCAGGAAGGCCAATGGTATCTTGGCCTTTATTGCAAAGGGGGATGGAGAATAAAAGCAGGGAAGTCCTGCTCCAGTCATACAGGGTATTGGTGAGGCCACACCTGGAGTACTGCGTGCAGTTTTGGCCTCCTTATTTAAGGAGCGACATACTTGCATTGGAGGCAGTTCAGAGAAAGTTCAATCGGTTGATTCCTGAGATGAGGGGGTTGCCTTATAAGGAAAGGTTGAGCAGGTTGGGCCTCTACTCATTGGAGTTTAGAAGAATCTTATAGGAACATGTAAGATACTGAGGAGGCTCAACAAGGTGGATGCAGAGAGGATGTTTCCCCTTGTAGGGAATCTAGAACTAGGGGGCACATAGTTTTAGAATAAGGGGTCGCCCATTTAGGACTGAGATGAGGAGGAATTCCTTCTCTCTGAGGGTTGTGAATCTTTGGAATTCTCTGCCCCAGAGAGCTGTGGAGGCTGGGTCATTGAATATATTTAAGGTGGAGATAGACAGATTCTTGAACTACAGGGGTGTCGAGGGTTATGGGGAACGGGCGGGGAAGTGGAGCTGAAGTGAAGATCAGATCAGCCTTGATCTCAGTGAATGACGGAGCAGGCTCGAGGGGCCAAATGGCCGACTCCTGCTCCTATTTCTTACGTAAAGAGTCAAGCAGGCGTTCTGTCTGTCGCAATTCTTGGGTTGAAGGAGAATGGGTGGGGGACGTGTTGCCATGGAGACGGCACACCTCCCGGACGTCTGCACTGGAGGCCTGCACCATGGTTTCCCGCTCTCCTGACGGGACGCACGGACTGCGGGAGAGAAAGAGAATGTCAGCGGAGGATTGAAAGAGCTATGGCTTACCTCCGCCTCATCCCTCCCTTGCTATCTCCGCACACCAATACTCTCGAGGCCTTGAATAATCAGGTTGCGGTGAATGAAGTAGACCCGGATGGGAAAGGCCTCTCCAACAACCCAACGGGGCGCTTGGGTAGTTTGTATTTCATGTGAAAGAAAGGACTTTCCTTTTCCACGCCTTTCAGCCACCTCGGAACGTCCCAAAGCGCTTCACCGTTAATCAAGTGTTGTAACGTCGGAAGCTTTTACAGGTTGAACCTCCCTTATGCGGAACCCTCGGGACCTGGCCTGTTCCGGATAAGGGATTTTTTTTTTTTCCGGACGAGGGGTGGTCACGTTAAATTGGACGGTACAGGTACAGAGCAAGGGGATATCGGGGCTGGTTGGCTTGGAGCTGGGAGTGCGACAGAGTGGGGGGGGGGGGGGGAGGGGTGGATCGCGGGGGGTCAGGCCAGCACTTGCGGGAGTCGGCAGCGAGGAAGGACTTCAATTTGTTCGCGTCGGAGTTCTGCGCGTGCCCGACCCGGGGAGGTTCCGGACGAGGGAGGGTGCAACCTGCACCGTGTGACGGTTTGACCGCCTGCTCTGATTCGCCCGTCTTAACCTCTTTCCTCTCTCTTCCCCACCACCCCCCCCCCCCACCGCCCCCTCCGTTGTCTCCGTAGCAACCGGCCAGGCTGGCCCCGGAGAGGGAGTTTATCAAGTCGTTGATGGCCATCGGCAAGCGGCTGGTCACCCTGACCACCAAGGAGCAGAAGACCCAGCGGCTGATCTCGGAGCTCTCGCTGCTCAACCACAAGCTGCCGTCCCGCGTCTGGCTGCCCACGTCCAGCTTCGATCATCACGTGGTCCGAGTGCCCCACAATCAAGCCGTAGTGCTCAACTCCAAGGACAAGGTCAGTGGTCTGTCTCCTCCTTCTCCTCCTCCTCCTCCTCCTCCTCCGCCCGTTCTCAGAACGTGGGGCTTTTCCCCCCAGCCTTCTCTCCGCTGCTTTCCATCGCACAAGAAATAGGAGCAGGAGTCGGCCATTCGGCCCCTCGAGCCTGCTCCGCCATTCAATAAGATCGTGGGCTCGGTCCGTGCAGCAGAGCTGGTCTCCAGTCGTCCTGGTTAACCCTTGCCACTGGACCAAGACCTCGCTCTATCAAGCCCGTGTGGTGGCTGGTGTGCAATGGCCACCCCACGTTTTTTTTTTAAAAAAACTACCCACAGGCATCTTCTACCCCTTCGATTGCAGTTCAGGACTGGAACATCGGGTCCTTCATTGAAACATCTGTGAACTCGTGGAAGCAAGTCATCCTCGTTCGAGGGACCGCCTGTGATTATGATCATGGCTGATCCGATCGTGGACTCAGCTCCACTTCCCCGCCCGCTTCCTATGACCCTTGACTCCCTTATCGCTCAAAAATCTGTCTATCTCCGCCTTAAATATATTCAATGTCCCAGCCTCCACAGCTCTCTGGGGCAGAGAATTCCACAGATTTACAACCCTCTGAGAGAAGAAATTCCTCCTCATCTCAGTTTTAAATGGGCGGCCCCTTATTCTAAGATCGTGCCCCCTAGTTCTTGTCTCCCCCATCAGTGGAAACATCCTCTCTGCATCCACCTTGTCGAGCCTCCCTCATAACCTTACACGTTTCGATAAGATCACCTCTCATTCTTCTGAATTCCAATGAGTAGAGGCCCAACCTGCTCAACCTTTCCTCATAAGGCAACAAAGCCAGATTAATGCCCTCACCCGAAATGCACAAGTTTGCCAAGTGCTTTGTAATGGAGTGGTGGATGGACTGTCTCTTTAAGACAGGGCTGCAGTCTGCGTGTGTGTGTGTGTGTGTGCGTATGTTGGTCTTCGTGCAGCCCGCTCTCTGCAGAGTCCGTCTGCTGCATCAAGTTCAAGTTTGCTTTCCAGCGTAAGGGCGGGGAGGGGGGAATAATCTGGAGTCTCCACCAATCATTGTTTTTTTTTTTTTACGATCTGCACCGGGTCTGTTGCAGACTGCAGCCGAACTAACTGCCTTCTCTTCCTGTCTTGTCAGGCTGCCCGACACACAGCGGAGCAAAACAGCCAAGTCCTGGCACAGCGCTTAAAACCAAACGGAACAATAAAACCCCATGGCCTAGTCTGCACAGTCTAGGGCTGCATAAATAATCCTTTGTCTTCGGTGCTCCCTCGAATCGCGGATGACTCGCTTCCACACCAAAAAGGGATGAGTTCACAGGTGTTTCAATGAAGGACCTGATATTCCAGATCCCGAACTACATCCTGAAGGGTGGAAGATGCCTGTGGGTGGATTTGTTTAACGTGGGGTGACCGTTGCACACCAGCCACCACACGGGGCTTGACAGAGCGAGGTCTTGGTCCAGGGGCAATGGTTAACCAGGACGACAAAATCTATCTCCCTCTTCAATATATTCAGTGACGTGGCCTCCACAGCCTCCTGTGGTAAAGAATTCCACAGGTTCACCTCCCTCTGAGTGAAAACATTTCTCCTCATCTCGCTCCTAAATTTCCTACCCCGTATCCTGAGACTGTGTGACCCCTTGTTCTAGACTTCCCAGCCCCGGGGGAAACATCCTCCCCGCATCCAGTCTGTCCAACCCCGTCAGAATTTTATACCTTTCAATGAGACCCCCTCTCATTCTTCTAAACTCCAGTGAATGCAGGCCCAGTCGACCCAATCTCTCCTCGTACGACAGTCCTGCCCTCCCGGGAATCAGACTGGTGAACCTTCGCTGCACTCCCTCTATGGCAAGTATATCCTTCCTTAGGTAAGGAGACCCAAACTGCTCACAATACTCCAGGTGCGGTCTCACTAAGGCCCTGTATAACTGGAGTAAGACAACTGAACACCTGCCCTGCAGCACGGACCTAGTGCTCACACACATACCGCAGTGTGGGCTGGCCCGTGCTGTTCCGGGCCCTCGCCTCCCCCCGGGCCCCCGAACCCTCGCCTCCCCCCGGGCCCCCGAACCCTCGCCTCCCCCCAGGCCCCCGAACCCTCGCCTCCCCCCCCCCCCCCGGCCCCCGAACCCTCACCTCCCCCCCTGAACCCTCGCCTCCCCCCCCGGGCCCCCGAACCCCTCGCCTCCCCCCCCCCCGAACCCTCGCCTCCCCCCCCGGGCCCCCGAACCCTCGCCTCCCCCCCCCCCCCCCCCCGAACCCTCGCCTCCCTCCCCCCCGGCCCCCGAACCCTCCCTCCCCCCCCCCCCCCCCCGACCCTCGCCTCGCCCCCGGCCCCCGAACCCTCGCCTCCCCCCCCCGGGCCCCCGAACCCTCGCCTCCCCCCCCGGGCCCCCGAACCCTCGCCTCCCCCCGGGCCCCGAACCCTCGCCTCCCCCCGGGCCCCGAACCCTCGCCTCCCCCCCCCGGGCCCCCGAACCCTCGCCTCCCCCCCCGGCCCCCGAACCCTCGCCTCCCCCCCCCCCGGGCCCCCGACCCTCCCCCGGCCCCCGACCCTCGCCTCCCCCCCCCCGCCCCCCGAACCCCTCGCCTCCCCCCGGGCCCCCGAACCCTCGCCTCCCCCCCCCCCCCCCCCGAACCCTCGCCTCCCTCCCCCCCCCGGCCCCCGAACCCTCGCCTCCCCCCCCCCCGAACCCTCGCCTCCCCCCCCCCCCCGGGCCCCCGAACCCTCGCCTCACCTCCCCCCCCCGGCCCCCGAACCCTCACTCCCCCCCCCCCCCCCGGGCCCCCGAACCCTCGCCTCCCCCCCCCCCCCGGGCCCCGAACCCTCGCCTCCCCCCCCCCCGAACCCTCGCCTCCCCCCGGGCCCCCGAACCCTCGCCTCCCCCCCCGGGCCCCCGAACCCTCGCCTCCCCCCGGGCCCCGAAAGGAGCAGAGCTGCAATAGCCCAGGAGCAGCGTGGAGTCCCCCGTGATCTGCGAGCATAAATAACCCAGAACTGTGGTGGAACAATTCTTGGTCGTTTTCAGTACCTGATTGTGGGGGGGGGGGGAGAGGTTGGGGGCGGGATCGACACTGGTGGGGATACGGGTTCCTCACTGAGAGAGCTCAAAAGACAAGTCCATCGAGGAACAGCGGACGAGGCAACCCCGGGTTTGGATTTAACGGATTGAATCGTAGAACATTGTAGCACAGAAGGAGGCCGTTTGGCCGAATTGAGCTGTGGCGGAGGTTTTAAAAATAAAATAAAATGCATGCTCGAGATGGAGACGGGAAAGGGGAAGGTGTGTCCCACATGTTTGAGTGCCTGGCTATGAATGTCGGAGAGGGTGGGATGAGTCTGGAGTGGAATGCAGTGCCAGGACCAGGGAGGAGGGTGCAAGGACGGAGTGTTTGCGAGGCGAGGAAAGTTCCGACGGTGAACTGTGCCCCAGCCAGTCTGTGCCGGCGTTTCTGCTCCACTCGAGCCGCCCGTGCTGTCTTTCCTCATCGCCCGTCATCGCACCCTCTCAACGGGAGGCAGTTCAGAGAAGGCTCACTCGGTTGATTCCGGAGATGAGGGGGTTGACTTATGAGGAAAGGTTGAGCAGGTTGGGCCTCTACTCATTGGAGTTTAGAAGAATGAGAGGCGATCTTATCGAAACGTATAAGATTCTGAGGGGGGCTCGACGAGGTGGATGCAGAGTGGATGTTTCCCCCCGTGGGGGAATCGAGAACTAGGGGGCACATAGTCTCAGAATAAGGGGCCGCCCATTTAAGACTGAGATGAGGAGGAATTTCTTCTCTCAGAGGGTTGTAAATCTGTGGAATTCTCTGCCCCAGAGAGCTGTGGAGGCTGGGACATTGAATATATTTAAGGTGGAGAGAGACAGATTTTTGAGCGATAAGGGAGTGAAGGGTTATGGGGAGCGGGCGGGGAAGTGGATTTGAGGCCAGGATCAAATCAGCCACGATCGTATTAAATGGCGGAGCAGGCTCGAGGGGCCGAATGGCCGACTCCTGCTCCTATTTCTTTTGTTCTTACAACCCTATATTCCCTTTTCCCTCATGCTTATCTAGCCTCCCCTTAAATGCATCTATGCTACTCGCCTCAAAAGTAATTAGTAGAACAATTAGAGGGGATTTGAGGGGAAATGTCTTCACCCAGAGGGTGGTGGGGGTCTGGGGTGGAACTCACTGCCTGAAAGGGTGGTAGAGGCAGAAACCCTCACCACATTTAAAAAGTACCTGGATGTAACACTTGAAGTGCCGTAACCTACAGGGCTACGGACCGAGAGCGGGAAAGTGGGATTAGGCCAGGTGGCTCTTTGTCGGCCGGTGCGGACATGATGGGCCGAATGGCCTCCTTCCGCGCTGTAAATTTCTGTGATTCTATTCACCACTCCCTGTGGCAGCGAGTTCCACATTATCACCACTCTCTAGGTAAAGTAGCCGATGCTGAATCCCCTTCTTGGATTTATTGGTGTCAGTTGTGGCTTGGTGAGAAACACACTTGCCTCTGAGTCAGAAGGTCGTGGGTTCAAGTCCCGCTCCACAGACTTGAGCACATAAATCTAGGCTGACACTCCCAGTGCAGTGCTGAGGGAGCGCCGCACTGTCGGAGGGGCAGTACTGAGGGAGTGTCGGAGGGGCGGTACTGAGGGAGCGCCGCACTGTCGGAGGGGCGGTGCTGAGGGAGCGCCGCACTGTCGGAGGGGCGGTGCTGAGGGAGCGCCGCACTGTCGGAGGGGCAGTGCTGAGGGAGCACCGCACTGTCGGAGGGGCAGTGCTGAGGGAGCACCGCACTGTCGGAGGGGCAGTACTGAGGGAGCGCCGCACTGTCGGAGGGGCAGTGCTGAGGGAGCGCCGCACTGTCGGAGGGGCGGTACTGAGGGAGCGCCGCACTGTCGGAGGGGCGAGGGGCGGTACTGAGGGAGCGCCGCACTGTCGGAGGGGCGGTACTGAGGGAGTACCGCACTGTCGGAGGGGCGGTACTGAGGGAGCGCCGCACTGTCGGAGGGGCGGTACTGAGGGAGCGCCGCACTGTCGGAGGGGCGGTACTGAGGGAGCGCCGCACTGTCGGAGCTGCCATCTTTCGGATGGGACGTTAAACCGAGGCCCCGTCTGCCCTCTCGGGTGGATGTAAAAGATCCCGGGGCCACTATTGGAAGAAGAGCAGGGGGAATTCTCCCCGGTGTCCTGGGGCCAATATTTATCCCTCAACCAACATCACTCAAACAGATGATCCCGGGTCATTATCACATTGCTGTGTGTGGGAGCTTGCTGTACGCAAATTGAGCTGCCGCGTTTCCCACAATACAACAGTGAGCACACACCAAAAGTACTTCATTGGCTGTAAAGCGCTTTGGGAAGTCCGGTGGTTGTGAAAGGCGCTATAGAAATGCAAGTCTTTTTGTTTCATTCTCTCTCATATCGATGGCCTCTAATTTTGCTCTCCCCACAAGTGGAAACATTCTCTCTGTATCCTCTCTATCAAAACCTTTCCATACCTTTCTTCCTCGTGTGTTTATCCAGCTTCCCCTTAAATGCATCTCTGCTATTTGCCTCAACCCCTCCCTGTGGCAGCGAGTTCCACGTTCAAACCTGTCGGACACAGCTCCTTTTCCCCTCTCAATCTGTGAAAGCCAAATTTATCATTGGCTCAACCACTACTCCCAGATTTACTCATTTCGAAGTGTAACTAATCTCTCTCTCTCTCTCTCTCTCTCTCGTGCTGTGAGCCTCATCTCGTCCAGAGAGTGTATTTTTTCATTAGTTCCTGGGATGTGGGCGTCGCTGGCAAGGCCCGGCATTTATTGCCCATCCCTACTCGCCCCTTGAGAAGGGGGTGGTGACCCTCCTTCTTGAACCGCTGCAGTCCGTGTGGTGAAGGTGCTCCCACAGCACTGACCTAATCGTGGTTGTTTTGGTATAACTCCAGGCCATTTCAGAGGGGCAGTTGAGAGTCAACCGCGTTGCTGTGGGTCTGTGGAGTCACGTGTCCGGCCAGACCGGGTAAGGGCGGCAGATTTCCTTCCCTAAAGGGACATGAGTGAACCAGCTTCAATGGGTCTGCCTAAGAAACAGAGAAAATAGGTGCAGGAGCAGGCCATTCGGCCCTTTGAGCCTGCACCACCATTCAATATGATCATGGCTGATCATGCAACTTCAGTACCCCATTCCTGCTTTCTCTCCATACCCCTTGATCCCTTTAAGGGCCACATCCAACTCCCTTTTGAATATATCTAATGAACTGGCCTCAACAACTTTCTGTGGCAGAGAATTCCACAGGTTCACCACTCTCTGGGTGAAGAAGTTTCTCCTCATCTCGGTCCTAAATGGCCTACCCCTTATCCTTAGACTGTGACCCCTGGTTCTGGACTTCCCCAACATCGGGAACATTCTTCCTGCATCTAACCTGTCCAATCCCGTCAGAATTTTATATGTTTCTATGAGATCCCCTCTCACTCTTCTAAACTCCATTGAATATAAGCCTAGTCGATCCAGTCTTTCTTCATGTGTCAGTCCTGCCATCCCGGGAATCAGTCTGGTGAACCTTCGCTGCACTCCCTCAATAGCAAGAATGTCCTTCCTCAAGTTAGGAGACCAAAAGAAGAGATGAGAGAGAGATGGGTTTTTACAATCTGGTAATTTCACGGTCACCATTACTGATACGAGCTTCTTCTTCCACATTTCTTGAATTAAATTTATATTCCCCAGCTGCCGTGGTGGGATTTGAACTCGGGTCAGTGGATCATTAGTCCAGGGTCGGGATTACTGGCCCAGCGACATTATCGCTACGTCGCCGTGACCCCCGCCGTGACCCCCGCCGTGTGCTGCCTTGTTAAGCCGTTGCCCGGTCTCTCCTTGTTTTCCCAGGCACCCTACCTGATCTACGTCGAGGTGCTCGAGTGCGACAACCTGGAGACGTCGCCCATCCCCACCCGCATCCCCGAGAACCGCATCCGCAGCACGCGCTCGGTGGAGAACCTGCCCGACTGCGGCTCAGCTCACGAGCAACGGTCCGCCAATTTCAGCACCGTGCCCAACTACGACAACGACGACGAGGCCTGGTCAGTGGACGACATCGGGGAGCTACAGGTCGAGGTGAGCTCCCTCAGTTACCGCCCCTCCGACAGTGCGGGGCTCCCTCAGTACCGCCCCTCCGACAGTGCGGCGCTCCCTCAGTACCGCCCCTCCCACAGTGCGGCGCTCCCACAGTACCGCCCCTCCGACAGTGCGGCGCTCCCTCAGCACCGCCCCTCCCACAGTACGGCACTCCCTCAGTACCGCCCCTCCCACAGTGCGGCGCTCCCTCAGTACCGCCCCTCCCACAGTGCGGCGCTCCCTCAGTACCGCCCCTCCGACAGTGCGGCACTCCCTCAGTACCGCCCCTCCGACAGTGCGGCACTCCCTCAGTACCGCCCCTCCGACAGTGCAGCACTCCCTCAGTACTGCCCCTCCCACAGTGCAGCGCTCCCTCAGTACTGCCCCTCCGACAGTGTGACACTCCCTCAGTACTGCCCCTCCGACAGTGCGGCACTCCCTCAGTACCGCCCCTCCGACAGTGCGGCGCTCCCTCAGTACCGCCCCTCCGACAGTACGGCACTCCCTCAGTACCGCCCCTCCGACAGTACGGCACTCCCTCAGTACTGCCCCTCCGACAGCGCAGTGCGGCGCTCCCTCAGCACCGCCCCTCCGACAGCGCAGTGCGGCGCTCCCTCGGCACCGCCCCTCCGACAGCGCAGTGCGGCGCTCCCTCGGCACCGCCCCTCCGACTTGCCTTGAGATGATAACAACTGCGGTTGTGGCACTGGCCACCCACGGAGGCACATAACGTGCACGACGTGACACCCTGTGATCTGACAAACTCTCCATCCTGGGAGCAGAGCGAGACGCCGCTCGTGACTCCCCGTGACTGTGCTCGGTAACTGGTTGGGCCGGCACAGACTCTCGACCTCTGAGTCATTCCCACATCCCCGTGCCACATCGCTTGTGTCGCCTTAGTTCTAATCCTGTCTTTTTTTAACCCCCCCCCCTCTCTCTTTCCCCCACCAACCAGCTCCCTGAGATCCACACCAACAGCAGCGACAATATCTCCCAGTTTTCCGTGGACAGCATCACAAGCCAGGAGAGCAAGGAGCCCGTGTTCATTGCCGCCGGCGATATCAGGTACCTGTCTCTTCTCCCCCTCTCGCCTCCTTCCACCTGCCGATGCCTGGCTCGCTCGGAGAGCCTCTGCGTCCCTTGAGCAGGATGTCCGGCTCTCCGTGTGAGTCAGGATTTGAAGCAGCAAAGCTTCAAGAAACATAGAAAATAGGTGCAGCAGTAGGCCATTCGGCCCTTCGAGCCTGCACCACCATTCAATATGATCATGCAAATTCAGTACCCCATTCCTGCTTTCTCTCCATACCCCTTGATCCCTTTAGCCGTGAGCGCCACATCTAACTCCCTTCTGAAAATATCCAATGAACTGGCCTCAACAACTCTCTGCGGCAGGGAATTCCACAGGTTCACAATACTCTGAGTGAAGAAGTTTCTCCTCATCTCGGTCCTAAATGGCTTACCCCTTATCCTTAGACTGTGACCCCTGGTTCTGGACTTCCCCAACATCGGGAACATTCTTCCTGCATCTAACCTGTCCAATCCCGTCAGAATTTTATATGTTTCTCTGAGATCGCCTCTCATTCTTCTAAATTCCAGTGAATATAAGCCTAGTCGATCCAGTCTTTCTTTATCTGTCAGTCCTGCCATCCCAGGAATCAGTCTGGTGAACCTTCGCTGCACTCCCTCAATAGCAAGAATGTCCTTCCTCAGATTAGGAGACCAAAACTGAACACAATATTCAAGGTGTGGTCTCACTAAGGCCCTGTATAACTGCAGTAAGACCTCCCTGCTCCTGTACTCAAATCCTCTCGCTATGAAGGCCAACATGCCATTTGCCTTCTTCACCGCCTGCTGTACCTGCATGCCAACTTTCAATGACTGATGTACCATGACACCCAGGTCACGTTGCACCTCCCCTTTTTCCGAATCTGTCACCATTCAGATAATAATCTGCCTTTGTGTTTTTGCCACCAAAATGGATAACCTCACATTGATCCACATTATACTGCATCTGCCATGCATTTGCCCACTCACCTAACCTGTCCAAGTCACCCTGCAGCCTCTTAGCATCCTCCTCCTCAGCTCGCACCGCCACCCAGCAAGAACATAAGAGTTAGGAGTTGGCCATTCGGCCCCTTGAGCCTGCTCCGCCATTCAGTGCGATCGCAGCTGATCTTTGACCCCAACTCCACTTTCCTGCCCGACACCCATAATCCCTCGATTCCCTCAGTGTCTGTAATGTGTACACCTGCGCGCATGCTCACGGGTTTGTGGAGCTGTTGCGTTGGGAGGGCCATAGCCAGTCATGTGATGTTCACAAGACTTAATAAAACCCCGGCCAGTTGGTTTCGGGGGATCCACGATGGGGCAGGTAGTTGTGAGCCCGGTGCATGAACTGATAATGTGTCGTGTGATTGTTAAACCTTTATGAATAAAGCAACTAGTTCTTAATACAAATGTGTTGCTATTCATTCTTAAGCAAAAAACCCAGGAAACAAATACAGTAGTGACCAAAATATCTGTCGATCTCAGCCTTGAATATACTCAACGACTGAGCCTCCACAGCCCTCTGGGGCAGAGAATTCCAAAGATTCACCCCCCTCTGAGTGAAGAAATTCCTCCTCATCTCAGTCCTCAATGGCCGACCCCTTATCCTGAGACTGAGACCTCTGGTTCTAGACTCCCCAGCCCGGGGGAAACATCCTCCCTGCATCTACCCTGTCAATCCCCCTCCGACAGTGCGGCGCTCCCTCAGTACCGCCCCTCCGACAGTGCGGCGCTCCCTCAGCACCGCCCCTCCGACAGTGCGGCGCTCCCTCAGCACCGCCCCTCCGACAGTGCGGCGCTCCCTCAGCACCGCCCCTCCGACAGTGCGGCGCTCCCTCAGCACCGCCCCTCCGACAGTGCGGCGCTCCCTCAGCACCGCCCCTCCGACAGTGCGGCGCTCCCTCAGCACCGCCCCTCCGACAGTGCGGCGCTCCCTCAGCACCGCCCCTCCGACAGTGCGGCGCTCCCTCAGCACCGCCCCTCCGACAGTGCGGCGCTCCCTCAGCACCGCCCCTCCGACAGTGCGGCGCTCCCTCAGCACCGCCCCTCCGACAGTGCGGCGCTCCCTCAGCACCGCCCCTCCGACAGTGCGGCGCTCCCTCAGTACTGCCCCTCCGACAGTGCGGCGCTCCCTCAGTACCGCCCCTCCGACAGTGCGGCGCTCCCTCAGTATTGGCCCTGGGAGCGTCGACCTGCATTAAGGGTTCAAGTCTCTGGCTTTGGGACTCTAACCCATGACCCTTCAGATTCTGAGGCAAGAGAGAAAGAGACAGAACTACCCACTGAGCCTCGGCTGATGGGATGGGGCAGGAAGCACCCATGGGTGGCGCTGTATCCCGTTGTGGATCCAGCGGTCAGAGGTCGGAAGTGAGCAGACTTGCCTTGACCTATAACTGATGCGGCCAGGCGCGATCGTCGTCTCCCGTCTCTCCATTGGGACAGACACATGCTGCTCGGCTCAGCTGCTCCATCTAGTGGCTACATGTATTATTACCCAGTCCTTGTATTGCATAGAAATTCACAGCGTGGAAGGAGGCCATTTGGCCCATCGTGTCCCGCGCCGGCCGACAAAGAGCCACCCGGCCTAATCCCACTTTCCCGCTCTCGGTCCGTAGCCCTGTAGGTTACGGCACTTCAAGTGTACATCCAGGTACTTTTTAAATGTGGTGAGGGTTTCTGCCTCTACCACCCTTTCAGGCAGTGAGTTCCACCCCAGACCCCCACCACCCTCTGGGTGAAGACATTTCCCCTCAAATCCCCTCTAAACCGCCCCCCAATTACTTTCAGTCTCTGACCCCTGGTTGTTGACCCCTCTGCCAAGGGAAACTGATCCGTCCTATCCACTCTATCCAGGCCCCTCATCATTTTATACACCTCAATCAGGTCTCCCCTCAGCCTCCTCTGTTCCAAAGCAAACAACCCCAGCCTATCCAATCTTTCCTCATCGCTAAAATTCTCCAGTCCAGGCAACATCCTGGTAAATCTCCTCTCTACCCTCTCTAGTGCAACATCCTGGTAAATCTCCTCTGTACCCTCTCCAGTGCAACATCCTGGTAAATCTCCTCTGCACCCTCTCTAGTGCAACATCCTGGTAAATCTCCTCTGTACCCTCTCCAGTGCAACATCCTGGTAAATCTCCTCTGTACCCTCTCTAGTGCAACATCCTGGTAAATCTCCTCTGCACCCTCTCTAGTGCAACATCCTGGTAAATCTCCTCTGTACCCTCTCCAGTGCAACATCCTGGTAAATCTCCTCTGTACCCTCCAGTGCAACATCCTGGTAAATCTCCTCTGTACCCTCTCCAGTGCAACATCCTGATAAATCTCCTCTGTACCCCCTCTAGTGCAACATCCTGGTAAATCTCCTCTGTACCCTCTCCAATGCAACATCCTGGTAAATCTCCTCTGTACCCTCTCCAGTGCAACATCCTGGTAAATCTCCTCTGTACCCTCTCTAGTGCAACATCCTGGTAAATCTCCTCTGTACCCTCTCTAGTGCAACATCCTGGTAAATCTCCTCTGTACCCTCTCCAGTGCAACATCCTGGTAAATCTCCTCTGTACCCTCTCTAGTGCAACATCCTGGTAAATCTCCTCTGTACCCTCTCTAGTGCAACATCCTGGTAAATCTCCTCTGTACCCTCTCTAGTGCAACATCCTGGTAAATCTCCTCTGTACCCTCTCTAGTGCAATCACATCATTCCTGTAATGTGGTGACCAGAACTGCATGCAGTACTCCAGCTGTGGCCTAAGTAGTGTTTTATACAGTTCAAGCATAACCTCCCTGCTCTTGTATTCTGCGCCTCGGCTAATAAAGGCAAGTATTCTGTATGCCACATTAACCACTTTATCCACCTGGCCTGCTACTTGTAGTTATACTGGACTTTACGCTGACAACCTCGCTGAAGCTCGATGTACAATGAATTATTAAACTGCAGCAAATGTTGTTGCTGTCGGAAAATGTGGCAGCGACCTCATAATCAGTAACTAGATGAATAACTGGGAGCTTCTGGTGTCGGTTGTGGGACAGTTGTAGACCCCGGACACTGGGGGATCTCCCCTGCTCTTCCCATAGTGCCGTGGGACTCCTGGCTTCTGCCAGAAAGGGTCAAATGCCTCGTTTGAAAGACCGATAGTGCAGCACTCCCTCAGTACTGCCCCTCCGACAGTGCGGCACTCCCTCAGTACTGCCCCTCCGACAGTGCAGCGCTCCCTCAGTACTGCCCCTCCGACAGTGCGGCACTCCCTCAGTACTGCCCCTCCGACAGTGCGGCGCTCCCTCAGTACTGCCCCTCCGACAGTGCGGCACTCCCTCAGTACTGCCCCTCCGACAGCGCAATACAGCGCTCCCTCAGTACTGCCCCTCCGACAGTGCGGCGCTCCCTCAGTACCGCCCCTCCGACAGCGCAATACGGCGCTCCCTCACTACCACCCCTCCGACAGTGCGGCACTCCCTCAGTACTGCCCCTCTGACAGCGCAGTACGGCGCTCCCTCAGTACTGCCCCTCTGACAGCGCAGTACGGCGCTCCCTCAGTACCGCCCCTCCGACAGTGTGGCGCTCCCTCAGTACCGCCCCTCCGACAGTGCGGCGCTCCCTCAGTACCGCCCCTCCGACACCGCAGTACGGCACTCCCTCAGTACTGCCCCTCCGACAGTGCGGCGCTCCCTCAGTACTGCCCCTCCGACAGCGCAGTACGGCGCTCCCTCAGTACTGCCCCTCCGACAGTGCGGCGCTCCCTCAGTACTGCCCCTCCGACAGCACAGTGCGGCGCTCCCTCAGTACTGCCCCTCCGACAGCGCAGTGCAGCACTCCCTCAGTACTGCCCCTCCGACAGCGCAGTACGGCGCTCCCTCAGTACTGCCCCTCTGACAGCGCAGTACGGCGCTCCCTCAGTACTGCACTGGGAGTATCGGCCTGGATTGTGGGGCTCGAGTCTCTGGAGTGTGGGCTTGAACCCGCTACCTCCTGACTCCGAGGCGAGGGTGCTACCCCTCCCTCCCATATTCAGCAATGCTTCGACGACCCGAGGGGTGACTGTGCCGGGAAGTCTCACAAATTTGCCGGCAAGTGAGCCACGCGACTGATGGAGCTGAAGGGGGCGGACTGGGCCACTTACGCGACGGATGTTACGATTGCGGGCGTCGCGTGGTTCGAAGTAACGGGCGTCCGTATTGATCTTGCAGGCGACGCCTCTCCGAGCAGCTGGCCCACGCGCCCACCACCTTCAAACGGGACCCTGAGGACCCCTCCGCCGTCGCGCTGAAGGAGCCATGGCAGGAAAAAGTCAGGTAAAGGCGAGAGAGCGGTCACGCCAACCCGCGGTGGGCCCGGGAATTTAATCCCGTAGTCTTTGACCACGGGGTGGGGGTGGGGAGGGGCTTCAGTGACGCGGAGGGACTGGAGTTCGAGCAGAGTGGGGGGGGGTCAAGGGGAGAATTAATATCGTTCCACGGTGCCACCTAGTGGCCTCAGCCTGTAACTACACCGTGACTGTTGACATTGCAATTTGCAATGGTAAATGTTTAACCAACCAAAAAAGAATGACCCACAATCACGCCAAACAGGTTGCAGACAGGAAATGCATGCTCCCCCCCCACGTGTTTTTTTTTTTCTTACTATCTTGTGTAGCTGGGTATTAACTCGAAATCCCGTCTTTTTGCTGTTTTGCAGGCGAATCCGCGAGAATTCTCCCTACGGCCATTTCGCGAACTGGCGGCTCCTGTCGGTGATTGTCAAGTGTGGAGATGATCTGCGCCAAGAGCTCCTGGCATACCAGGTGTTGAAACAGCTGCAGGTACGTCCATCTTGGCGGGTCGCTTCACCTTCCGCAGCGCCAGCAGTGTGCGCTGGCTTCGGTGGTCAGTGCTGGCTGATGTTCATCAGCGCTACAACTTCTCCGGATGTCCCCCGGAGCCGAGGGTGACTTGCTCCCACACTAACACCAGGTCTCGGGTGGCTGAACAGTCCCAATACAGGAGCCACAGTCCCCTGTCACAGGTGGGACAGACAGCGGTCGAGGGAAGGGGAGGGTGGGACTGGTTTGCCGCACGCTCCTTCCGCTGCCTGCGCTTGGTTTCTGCACGCTCTCGGGCGACGAGACTCGAGGTGCTCAGCGCCCTCCCCCGGGATGCACTTCCTCCACTTAGGGCGGACTGGTCTTTGGGCCCAGGGACTCCCAGGTGTCGGTGGGGATGATGTTGCACTTTATCAGGGAGGCTTTGAGGGTGGTCCCTTGTAACGTTTCCTCTGCCCAGCTGGGGCTCGCTTGCCGTGAAGGAGTTCCGAGTAGAGCGCTCGCTTTGGGAGTCTCGTGTCTGGGGGCATGCGGACAATGTGGTGTGCTGGGTGCCCCCTGCTGGTGGATAGTTTCACCAGCAGAGAGCTCACAGAGGGTTACCTGGCATCTACGGCACAGAAACAGGCCAGTCCGTGCCGGCGTTTATGCTCCACTCGAGCCTCCTCCCGTCTTTCCTCATCTAAATCTATCAGCATAACCCTCTGTTCCCTTCTCCCTCATACGCTTGTCCAGCCTCCCCTTAAATGCATCGATACTATTCGCCTCAATCCCTCCCTGTGGCAGCGAGTTCCACATTCTCACCGCTCTCTGGGTAAAGAAACATAGAAAATAGGTGCAGGAGCAGGCCATTCGGCCCTTCGAGCCTGCACCACCATTCAATATGATCATGGCTGATCATTCAACTTCAGTACCCCATTCCTGCTTTCTCTCCATACCCACTTGATCCCTTTAGCCGTAAGGGCCTCATCTAACTCCCTTTTGAATATATCCAACGAACTGGCCCCAACAACTTTCTGTGGTAGAGAATTCCACAGGTTCACAATTCTCTGAGTGAAGAAGTTTCTGCTCATAATTGTTCAAAAACCTCTATTATATGCCACCTCCTCCTCTTTTTCAAGAGAAAAGAGACCCAACCTGTTCATCCTTTCCTGATATGTATACCCTCGCATTTCTGACATCATTCTTGTAATTCTTCTCTGCACCGTCTCCAGTGCCTCTATGTCCTTTGTATAATACGGCGACCAGAACTGTACGCAGTGCTCCAAGTGTGGTCTAACCAAGGTTCGATACAGGTTTAGCATAACTTCCCTGCTTTTTAATTCTATCCCTCTCGAAATAAACCCTAGTTCCTGGTTTGCTTTTTTATGGCCTTGCTAACCGATGTCGCAACTTTTAGTGCTTTGTGTAATTGTATTCGAGATCCCTTTGTTCCTCTACCCCACCCAGACTCGCACCCTCCAGGGAATAAGTGACCCTCCCTATCCTCCCTCCCAAAATGTAATATCTCACATTTATTTGTGTTGGGTGCCCCCTGCTGGCTGCTAGATTCACCAGCAACTGAGCCACACGGCCCTGGGTTGGATCCAAGGTCTATCCTCGCGGTTTCGATAGCGTGGATACAGAGAGAATGTTTCTCTCGGGCAAGTCAGCAGTTGGGCTCAGGATTGGTGTTCAGAGAGATTTGGGGGTACTCGTACAGGAAACACGGCGTTAGTATACAGCTGCAGCAAGCAACTGGGAAGGCAAATGGCCTGTTGGCCTTTATTGCAAGGGGGGTTGGAGTAGATATAGACATAGACATAGAGTACAAGAGTAAAGAGGTCTTGCTATAATTGTACAGGGCCTTGGTGAGACCACACCTGGAGTACTGTGCACAGTTTTGGTCTCCTTATCTAAGGAAGGATATACTTGCCTTGGAGGCGGTACAACGAAGGTTCGCCAGACTGATTCCAGGGACGAGAGGGCTGTCCTATGAGGAGAGATTGAGTAGATTGGGCCCTCGGCTCTCTGGAGTTTAGAAGAATGAGAGGCAATCTCATTCTGAGGGGGCTTGACAGGGTAGATGCAGGGAGGATGACGGAGGGGCGGTACTGAGGGAGCGCCGCACTGTCGGAGGGGCAGTACTGAAGGAGCGCCGCACTGTCGGAGGGGCGGTACTGAGGGAGTGTCGGAGGGGCGGTACTGAGGGAGCGGCGCACTGTCGGAGGGGCGGTACTGAGGGAGCGCCGCACTGTCGGAGGGGCGGTACTGAGGGAGTGTCGGAGGGGCGGTACTGAGGGAGTGTCGGAGGGGCGGTACTGAGGGAGCGGCGCACTGTCGGAGGGGCGGTACTGAGGGAGCGCCGCACTGTCGGAGGGGCGGTACTGAGGGAGCGCCGCACTGTCGGAGGGGCGGTACTGAGGGAGCGCCGCACTGTCGGAGGGGCTGTACTGAGGGAGCGCCGCACTGTCGGAGGGGCGGTACTGAGGGAGCGCCGCACTGTCGGAGGGGCTGTACTGAGGGAGCGCCGCACTGTGGGAGGGGCGGTACTGAGGGAGCGCCGCACTGTCGGAGGGGCGGTACTGAGGGAGCGCCACAGTGTCGGAGGGGCGGTACTGAGGGAGCGCCGCACTGTCGGAGGGGCGGTACTGAGGGAGCGCCGCACTGTCGGAGGGGCGGTACTGAGGGAGCGCCGCACTGTCGGAGGGGCGGTACTGAGGGAGCGCCGCACTGTCGGAGGGGCGGTACTGAGGGAGCGGCGGGGTCGTGGGTGGTTATCCCGGGAATGCGGGCTTCGATCGTGTACGCGAGCCCCGCCCCCCAGATGACACTCATTCCCCTCCTCTTCCCGCAGGCCATTTGGGAGGTGGAGCGTGTCCCGCTGTGGATCAAGCCGTACAAGATCCTGGTGATCTCCGCGGACAGCGGGATGATCGAGCCCGTGGTGAACGCTGTGTCGCTCCACCAGATCAAGAAGCAGTCACAGTTGTCGCTCCTGGATTACTTCCTCCAGGAGCACGGCAACTACACCACCGAGGAGTTCCTGTCCGCCCAGCGCAACTTCGTGCAGAGCTGTGCCGGCTACTGCCTGGTCTGCTACCTCCTGCAGGTCAAGGACAGGTAAGGGCCCCTTCAATGTTTCACTGGCTCATGGGCAGGACCGGCGAGAGACCGTAGAGGGTCGTGATCAGGGGCCCGGGAGAGGCGCGAGTTCGGGGCCCAGGAGAGGCCAAGGGGCCCAGGGGGCAGCACGGGCCCAGCCCACACTGTGCGATATGTGTGGGCGCACTGGGTCCGTGCAGCAGAGCTGGTCTCCTGGTTCAACCCTTGCCCCTGGACCACGGCCTAGCTCTGTCAAGCCCCGTGTGGTGGCTGGGTGTGCAACAGGCCACCCCCCACGTTAAAAAATCATCCACCCACAGGCACCTTCCACCCTTCAGGATGTAGTTCGGGATCCGTAATATTAGGTCCTTCATTGAAACGCCCGGGAACTCATCTATTTTTCGGCGTGGGAGCAAGTCATCCTCGCTTCGAGGGACTGCCAAGATGAGGATGGCTTCTCGCAATATTCCTCCACCTCATTGAAGCGTCACTTCCTGCGACACAGGAGGAGGCAGCCATTCGGCCCATTGAAACTGTCCGGATCTTTTGAAAGAGCTGCCCGATGAGCCCCACCCTTTCCCCCCCCGTCGCCCCGCAGACTTTCCGACAGACCTTTCGTCACTTCGGGATGTCCCCAAGATGCTCACAGCGTATTAAGTAGCATTTTTTTTTTTGAAGCGTAGTCACTGTTGTAATGTGGGATCAACAACAACAACAACAACTTGACTTGACATGTGAAGCACTACACCCCCAGAAGCCTCACTGAGGGGCAAAATCAGATAACGTTGGCGGTCACAGAACCACGTGGCACAGAAGGAGGCCGTTCGGCCCATCGTGCCTGGCCCGGTTCTTGCAAAGAGCGATCCCGTTAGCCCCACGACCCCCCCCCCCCAAGATCTCTGCGTTCCTCCAATTCTGTCCCCTCGCGCATCGCCCTGATTTCCATCGCTCCACCATCGGCGGCCGTGCCTTCAGCTGCCTGGGCCCCAAGCTCTGGAACTCCCTCCCTAAACCTCTCCGCCTCTCTCTCCTCCTTCAAGACGCTCCTTAAAACCCGACCTCTTTGACCCAGCTTTTGGGCGCCTGTCCCTAATAACTCCCCGTGTGTGAGCCGGCGTCAAACTTTGTCTGATAATCGCTCCTGTGAAGCACCTTGGGAAGTTTCACTACGTTAAAGGCGCTATATAAATGTCATCATCATCATAGGCCGTCCCTCGGAATCGAGGAAGACTTGCTTCCACTCCTGAAGTGAGTTCTCAGGTGGCTGAACAGTCCAATACGAGAGCCACAGTCCCTGTCACAGGTGGGACAGACAGTGGTTGAGGGAAGGGGAGGGTGGGACTGGTTTGCCGCACGCTCCTTCCGCTGCCTGCGCTTGGTTTCTGCACGCTCTCGGCGACGAGACTCGAGGTGCTCAGCGCCCTCCCGGATGCACTTCCTCCACTTAGGGCGGACTGGTCTTTGGGCCAGGGACTCCCAGGTGTCGGTGGGGATGTTGCACTTTATCAGGGAGGCTTTGAGGGTGGTCCCTTGTAACGTTTCCTCTGCCCGCCTTTGGCTCGTTTGCCGTGAAGGAGTTCCGAGTAGAGCGCTCGCTTTGGGAGTCTCGTGTCTGGGGGCATGCGGACAATGTGGCCCTGCCCAGCGGAGCTGGTCGAGTGTGGTCAGTGCTTCGATGCTGGGGATGTTGGGCCTGGTCGAGGACGCTAACGTTGGTGCGTCTGTCCTCCCAGGGGATTTGCAGGATCTTGCGGAGTCATCGCTGGTGGTATTAAATGGCGGAGCAGGCTCGAGGGACCGAATGGCCGACTCCTGCTCCTATTTCTTGTGTTCTTCTTATTATCACATTGCTGTGTGTGGGAGCTTGCTGTGCGCAAATTGAGCTGCCACGTTTCCCACAATACAACAGTGACCGCACTCCAAAAAGTACTTCGTTGGCTGTGAGGCGCTTCGGGGCGTCCGGTGGTCGTGAAAGGCGCTATAGAAATGCAAGTCTTGCTCCCGGAAAGGTGACCCTCGTCCTGTGTTGTGACGCGGCCCCGCGCGCACGCGCGCGCGCTCCGGAATTCTAACCTCTCATTCTCCCTCCCCTCCCCCAGGCACAACGGCAACATCCTGCTGGACTCGGAGGGCCACATCATTCACATCGATTTCGGCTTCATCCTCTCCAGCTCGCCCCGGAACCTGGGCTTCGAGACCTCTGCCTTCAAACTCACCAGCGAGTTCGTCGACGTGAGTCCTCCCTCCCGCACCGTCGCCTCGAATTCCGCCTTCCCGGACTGTTGCAGTCTGCTTCTGGATCGACTGTAGCACAGACCAATACGTCACATAACGCAAGAAATAGGAGCAGGAGTCGGCCATTCGGACCCTCGAGCCTGCTCCGCCATTCAATAAGATCGTGGCTGATCGGATCACGGACTCAGCTCCACTTCCCCGCCCGCTCCCCATAATCCTTCCTTCCCCATAACCCTTCACTCCCTTATCGCTCAAAAATCTGTCTATCTCCACCTTAAATATATTCAATGTCCCAGCCTCCACAGCTCTCTGGGGCAGAGAATTCCACAGATTTACAACCCTCTGAGAGAAGAAATTCCTCCTCATCTCAGTTTTAAATGGGCGGCCCCTTATTCTAAGACCATGCCCCCTAGTTCTAGTCTCCCCCATCAGTGGAAACATCCTCTCTGCATCCACCTTGTCAAGCCCCCTCATAATATTATACGTTTCGATAAGATCACCTCTCATTCTTCTGAATTCCAATGAGTAGAGGCCCAACCTCCTCAACCTTTCCTCATAAGTCAACCCCCTCATCCCCGGAATCAACCGAGTGAACCTTCTCTGAACTGCCTCCAAAGCAACTCCACTTTCCCACCCGATCCCTTGATTCCCTTAATAACCAAAAATCTATTGATCTCGGCCTTGAATATACTCAACAACTGAGCCTCCACAGGCCTCTGGGGCAGAGAATCCCAAAGATTCACCACCTTCTGAGTGAAGAAATTCCTCCTCATCTCAGTCCTAAATGGCCGACCCCTTATCCTGAGACTGTGTGACCCCCCTGGTTCTAGACTCCCCAGCCCGGGGGGAAACACCCTCCCTGCATCTACTCTGTCTAGCACAGAAGGAAGCCATTCGGCCCATCGAGTCTGTGCCGGCTCTCTCGGAGAGCAATCTAATTAGTCCCACTCCCCCTCCCCCCCCCCGGCTCTTTCCACATTTCCCTGAAATTCTTTCTCCTTTGAGTATTTACCCGATTCCCCTTTTGAAGGCTACCATTGAGTTTGCCTCTCGGGCAGCGCATTCCAGGTCCTAACCACTCGCTGCGTAAAACAAGTTTTTCCTCGTATCCCTTTGGTTCTTCTGCCGATCGCCTTAAATCCGTGTCCTCTGGTTCCCGACCCTTCCACCAATGGGAACAGCTTCTCTCTCCCTGCTCTGACCAGACCCCTCGTGATTTTGAACACCTCGATCAAATCTCCTCTCAACTTTCTCTGCTCCAAGGAGAACAACCCCAGCTTCTCCAGTCTCTCCCCGTCACTGAAGTCCCTCATCCCCGGAATCTTTCTCATCAATCTTTTCCACGCCCTCTCCAAGTTATCTATTCAATCAAGGATCAATACGGGGATGCTACAGGGTGGTTATGATACTGAACTCGCTGTGCAGAAGCGCGTGGAATCGTACAGCACAGAAGGAGGCCACTCAGTCCCACTCGCCTTCAGTGCCTCTACATCCTTTTTATAATATGGCGACCAGAACTGTACGCAGTGCTCCACAAGTGTGGTCTAACCAAGGTTCGATGCAGGTTTAACATAACTTCCCTACTTTTCAATTCTACACGTCTAGAAATAAACCCAAGTTCTTGGTTTGCATTTTTGTATGGCTGGTCACCACGTTACAGGAAGGACGTGATTGCACTGGAGAGGGTGCAGAGGAGATTTACCAGGATGTTGCACTGGAGAGGGGGCAGAGGAGATTTACCAGGATGTTGTACTAGAGAGGGTACAGAGGAGATTTACCAGGATGTTGCACTGGAGAGGGGGCAGAGGAGATTTACCAGGATGTTGCACTGGAGAGGATACAGAGGAGATTTACCAGGATGTTGCAGTGGAGAGGGTACAGAGGAGATTTACCAGGATGTTGCACTGGAGAGGATACAGAGGAGATTTACCAGGATGTTGCAGTGGAGAGGGTACAGAGGAGATTTACCAGGATGTTGCACTGGAGAGGGTACAGAGGAGATTTACCAGGATGTTGCACTGGAGAGGGTACAGAGGAGATTTACCAGGATGTTGCACTGGAGAGGGTACAGAGGAGATTTACCAGGATGTTGCACTAGAGAGGGTACAGAGGAGATTTACCAGGATGTTGCACTCGAGAAGGTGCAGAGGCGATTTACCAGGATGTTGCCAGGATTGGAGAATTTTAGCTATGAGGAAAGATTGGATAGGCTGGGGTTTTTTTTTCTTTGGAACAGAGGAGGCTGAGGGGAGACCTGATTGAGGTGTATAAAATGATGAGGGGCCTGGATAGAGTGGATAGGACGGACCTGTTTCCCTTAGCAGAGGGGTCAATAACCAGGGGGCATAGATTGAAAGTAATTGGGGGGGGGGGGGGGTTTAGAGGGGATTTGAGGGGAAATATCTTCACCCAGAGGGTGGTGGGGGTCTGGGGTGGAACTCACGGCCTGAAAGGGTGTTAGAGGCAGAAACCCTCACCACATTTAAAAAGTACCTGGATGTAACACTTGAAGTGCTGTAACCTACAGGGCTACGGACCGAGAGCGGGAAAGTGGGATTAGGCTGGGTGGCTCTTTGTCGGCCGGCGCGGGACACGATGGGCCGAATGGCCTCCTTCCGTGCTGTAAACTTCTGTGATTCCACGGTTCTTGCTGACCAGTGTCGCAACGTTTAGAACTGGACGTCAGCAGTTAGGGCTTTGTATGCCGACGTAAGCGAGCGCCTGTTTTAACGGCGGATGTGCTAAGGGGCGCGGACGGTGAATATGCTCAGCAATTGACCAGGGGGCTTGTGCCCGCAGGTCATGGGAGGTCTGGACGGCGACATGTTCAACTACTACAAGATGTTGATGCTACAAGGGCTGATCGCGGCTCGCAAGCACATGGATAAAGTGGCTCAAATCGTGGAGATAATGCAGCAAGGTGCGTGGAACGATATGACCCCCTCTCCCCTTCTTGTTGACGAGTTGTTAGAACCCAGCTTTCAACCCCCCCACCCACCCGTCGGGATGATCCAGAACCGAGACGAGATGCTTGTCGTTGGGTTTACATTGGCCACGTTGAGCCAGAGCATGAGCGGGCCGGCCCTCGAGGACCCGTGCAGTCTGGGTGTCCTGCCGCTCCGAAGGGTTGGCTGACCCACGTGCGCAATCAACGGAGGGCACAGTGCCCCTGACAACAGGGACCGAGCTCCTCGCAAGGCAAAGGCTGCAAACGGGGCAGCGGGCGGGGAAGTGGAGCCGAGTCCGCGAACGGATCGGCCGCGAACGTATTGAATGGCGGAGCAGGCTCGAGGGGCCGAATGGCCGACTCCTGCTCCCGTTTCTTTCTTGCGCAAGAGGCAGAGAGGATGGCACCTCTCCTTAGTTGGAGGGCCCGAGTTCAGAGGCTCCTGTGTAGTGGGGGGGTGGATTGTGAGCCTTGACCCCCCCCCCCCCCCCCCCGACTGTGTCACCGCCCACCAACAGCCTCATTCCTGCTGGGTCCAAGCCCCCAGATGTGATTTCTCACCCTGCCGACCCGTTTTGCTCCCCTCTTCTTCTGTAGGGGGCGCCGTTTGTGGCGGGCACCGTAGCTACCAGCTGCCCCCTCCCCCGGTCCCACGCACAAGCCAGCCGAGAGTCCCAGCACCGCATGTGGGCGGGCTGTTTGCTGGTGGGGGGGCTCCGCAGCCTTGTGTTTACCGCTCTGCACTCCCGCTCCCACACTATGTTGACGCTCCCGCTCTCACGCACTCAACATGCAGACTCTCACTCTCGATCTCGCTCTCGACACGAGGATCTCGCTCTCGACACGAGACTCTCACTCTCGATCTCGCTCTCGACACGAGACTCTCACTCTCGATCTCTCTCTCGACACAAGACTCTACTCTCTATCTCGCTCTCGACACGAGACTCACTCTCGATCTCGATCTCGCTCTCGACACGAGACTCTCGATCTCGCTCTCGACACGAGACTCTTGCTCTCGATCTCGATCTCGATCTCGCTCTCGACACGAGACTCTCACTCTCGATCTCGCTCTCGACACGAGACTCACTCTCGATCTCGCTCTCGACACGAGACTCTCACTCTCGATCTCGCTCTCGACACGAGACTCTCACTCTCGATCTCGCTCTCGACACGAGACTCTACTCTCTATCTCGCTCTTGACACGAGACTCTCACTCTCGATCTCGCTCTCGACACGAGACTCTCGATCTCGATCTCGCTCTTGACACGAGACTCTCGATCTCGATCTCGCTCTCGACACGAGACTCTCACTCTCGATCTCGCTCTCGACACGAGACTCTCGCTCTCGACACGAGACTCTCACTCTCGATCTCGCTCTCGACACGAGACTCTCGATCTCGATCTCGATCTCGCTCTCGACACGAGACTCTCACTCTCACTCTCGATCTCGCTCTCGACACGAGACTCTCACTCTCGATACGAGACTCTCACTCTCGATACGAGACTCTCACTCTCGATCTCGCTCTCGACACGAGACTCTCACTCTCGACACGAGACTCTCACTCTCGATCTCGCTCTCGACACGAGACTCTCGATCTCGATCTCGCTCTCGACACGAGACTCTCGATCTCGATCTCGATCTCTATCTCGATCTCGCTCTCGACACGAGACTCTCACTCTCACTCTCGATCTCGCTCTCGACACGAGACTCTCACTCTCGATCTCGATCTCGCTCTCGACACGAGACTCTCACTCTCGATCTCGCTCTCGACACGAGACTCTCACTCTCGACACGAGACTCTCACTCTCGATCTCGATCTCGCTCTCGACACGAGACTCGATCTCGCTCTCGACACGAGACTCTCTCTCTCGATCTCGCTCTCGACACGAGACTCTCGCTCTCGACACGAGACTCTCACTCTCGATCTCGCTCTCGACACGAGACTCTCACTCTCGACACGAGACTCTCACTCTCGATCTCGCTCTCGACACGAGACTCGATCTCGCTCTCGACACGAGACTCTCTCTCTCGATCTCGCTCTCGACACGAGACTCTCGCTCTCGACACGAGACTCTCACTCTCGATCTCGCTCTCGACACGAGACTCTCACTCTCGATCTCACTCTCGACACGAGACTCTCGATCTCGCTCTCGACACGAGACTCTCACTCTCGATCTCACTCTCGACACGAGACTCTCTCTCTCGATCTCGCTCTCGACACGAGACTCTCGCTCTCGACACGAGACTCTCACTCTCGATCTCGCTCTCGACACGAGACTCTCACTCTCGATCTCACTCTCGACACGAGACTCTCGATCTCGCTCTCGACACGAGACTCTCACTCTCGATCTCACTCTCGACACGAGACTCTCACTCTCGATCTCGCTCTCGACACGAGACTCTCGATCTCGATCTCGATCTCGCTCTCGACACGAGACTCTCGATCTCGCTCTCGACACGAGACTCTCACTCTCGATCTCGCTCTCGACACGAGACACTCGATCTCGATCTCGCTCTCGACACGAGACTCTCGATCTCGCTCTCGACACGAGACTCTCACTCTCGACACGAGACTCTCACTCTCGATCTCGCTCTCGACACGAGACTCTCGATCTCGCTCTCGACACGAGACTCTCGATCTCGATCTCGCTCTCGACACGAGACTCACTCTCGATCTCGATCTCGCTCTCGACACGAGACTCTCACTCTCGATCTCGCTCTCGACACAAGACTCTCGCTCTCGACACGAGACTCTCACTCTCACTCTCGATCTCGCTCTCGACACGAGACTCTCACTCTCGATCTCGCTCTCGACACGAGACTCTACTCTCGATCTCGCTCTCGACACGAGACTCTACTCTCTATCTCGCTCTCGACACGAGACTCTCACTCTCGATCTCGCTCTCGACACAAGACTCACTCTCGATCTCGCTCTCGACACGAGACTCACGATCTCGATCTCGATCTCGATCTCGCTCTCGACACGAGACTCTCACTCTCTATCTCGCTCTCGACACGAGACTCTCGATCTCGCTCTCGACACGAGACTCTACTCTCTATCTCGCTCTCGACACGAGACTCTCACTCTCGATCTTGCTCTCGACACGAGACTCTCGATCTCGATCTCGCTCTCGACACGAGACTCTCACTCTCGACACGAGACTCTCACTCTCGATCTCGCTCTCGACACGAGACTCTCGATCTCGATCTCGCTCTAGACACGAGACTCTCGCTCTCGACACGAGACTCTCACTCTCGATCTCGCTCTCGACACGAGACTCTCGCTCTCGATCTCGATCTCGCTCTCGACACGAGACTCTCACTCTCGATCTCGCTCTCGACACGAGACTCTCACTCTCGACACGAGACTCTCACTCTCGATCTCGCTCTCGACACGAGACTCTCGCTCTCGATCTCGATCTCGCTCTCGACACGAGACTCTCGATCTCGATCTCACTCTCGACACGAGACTCTCGCTCTCGACACGAGACTCTCACTCTCGATCTCGCTCTCGACACGAGACTCTCGATCTCGCTCTCGACACGAGACTCTCGATCTCGATCTCGCTCTCGACACGAGACTCTCGATCTCGATCTCGATCTCGCTCTCGACACGAGACTCTCGATCTCGATCTCGCTCTCGCCACGAGACTCTCGATCTCGATCTCGCTCTCGACACGAGACTCTCACTCTCGATCTCGCTCTCGACACGAGACTCTCACTCTCGATCTCGCTCTCGACACGAGACTCACTCTCGATCTCGCTCTCGACACGAGACTCTCACTCTCGATCTCGCTCTCGACACGAGACTCTCACTCTCGATCTCGCTCTCGACACGAGACTCTCACTCTCACTCTCGATCTCGCTCTCGACACGAGACTCTCACTCTCGATCTCGCTCTCGACACGAGACTCTCGATCTCGATCTCGCTCTCGACACGAGACTCTCTCTCTCGATCTCGATCTCGACACGAGACTCTCGATCTCGATCTCGCTCTCGACACGAGACTCTCGATCTCGCTCTCGCTCTCGACACGAGACTCTCGATCTCGCTCTCGCTCTCGACACGAGACTCTCGATCTCGCTCTCGCTCTCGACACGAGACTCTCACTCTCGATCTCGCTCTCGACACGAGACTCTCGACACGAGACTCTCGCTCTCGACACGAGACTCTCACTCTCGATCTCGCTCCCGACACGAGACTCTCGCTCTCGATCTCGCTCTCGACACGAGACTCTCGATCTCGATCTCGCTCTCGACACGAGACTCTCACTCTCGATCTCGCTCCCGACACGAGGCTCTCGCTCTCGACACGAGACTCTCACTCTCGATCTCGCTCTCGACACGAGACTCTCACTCTCGATCTCGCTCCCGACACGAGGCTCTCGCTCTCGACACGAGACTCTCACTCTCGATCTCGCTCTCGACACGAGACTCTCGATCTCGATCTCGCTCTCGACACGAGACTCTCACTCTCGATCTCGCTCCCGACACGAGACTCTCGCTCTCGACACGAGACTCTCACTCTCGATCTCGCTCTCGACACGAGACTCTTGATCTCGATCTCGCTCTCGACACGAGACTCTCACTCTCGATCTCGCTCTCGACACGAGACTCTCGATCTCGATCTCGCTCTCGACACGAGACTCTCACTCTCGATCTCGCTCCCGACACGAGGCTCTCGCTCTCGATCTCGACACGAGACTCTCGATCTCGATCTCGCTCTCGACACGAGGCTCTCGCTCTCGACACGAGACTCTCACTCTCGATCTCGCTCTCGACACGAGACTCTCGATCTCGATCTCGCTCTCGACACGAGACTCTCGCTCTCGACACGAGACTCTCACTCTCGATCTCGCTCTCGACACGAGACTCTCGATCTCGATCTCGCTCTCGACACGAGACTCTCACTCTCGATCTCGCTCCCGACACGAGGCTCTCGCTCTCGATCTCGCTCTCGACACGAGACTCTCGATCTCGATCTCGCTCTCGACACGAGGCTCTCGCTCTCGACACGAGACTCTCACTCTCGATCTCGCTCTCGACACGAGACTCTCGATCTCGATCTCGCTCTCGACACGAGACTCTCACTCTCGATCTCGCTCCCGACACGAGACTCTCGCTCTCGACACGAGACTCTCACTCTCGATCTCGCTCTCGACACGAGACTCTCACTCTCGATCTCGCTCCCGACACGAGGCTCTCGCTCTCGACACGAGACTCTCACTCTCGATCTCGCTCTCGACACGAGACTCTCGATCTCGATCTCGCTCTCGACACGAGACTCTCACTCTCGATCTCGCTCCCGACACGAGGCTCTCGCTCTCGACACGAGACTCTCACTCTCGATCTCGCTCTCGACACGAGACTCTCGATCTCGATCTCACTCTCGACACGAGACTCTCACTCTCGATCTCGCTCTCGACACGAGACTCTCGATCTCGATCTCGCTCTCGACACGAGACTCTCACTCTCGATCTCGCTCTCGACACGAGACTCTCACTCTCGATCTCGCTCTCGACACGAGACTCTCGATCTCGCTCTCGACACGAGACTCTCACTCTCACTCTCGATCTCGCTCTCGACACGAGACTCTCACTCTCGATCTCGCTCTCGACACGAGACTCTCACTCTCGACACGAGACTCTCACTCTCGATCTCGATCTCGCTCTCGACACGAGACTCTCACTCTCGATCTCGCTCTCGACACGAGACTCTCACTCTCGATCTCGCTCTCGACACGAGACTCTCACTCTCGACACGAGACTCTCACTCTCGACACGAGACTCTCACTCTCGATCTCGATCTCGATCTCGCTCTCGACACGATACTCTCGATCTCGATCTCGCTCTCGACACGAGACTCTCTCTCTCGATCTCGATCTCGTTCTCCACACGCAGACTCTCACTCTCGATCTCGCTCTCCACACGCAGACTCTCACTCTCGATCTCGCTCTCCATACACAGACTCTCACTCTCGATCTCGCTCTCCACACGCAGACTCTCACTCTCGATCTCGCTCTCCACACGCAGACTCTCACTCTCGATCTCGCTCTCCACACGCAGACTCTCACTCTCGATCTCGCTCTCCACACGCAGACTCTCACTCTCGATCTCGCTCTCCACACGCAGACTCTCACTCTCGATCTCGCTCTCCACACGCAGACTCTCACTCTCGATCTCGCTCTCCACACGCAGACTCTCACTCTCGATCTCGCTCTCCACACGCAGACTCTCACTCTCGATCTCGCTCTCCACACGCAGACTCTCACTCTCGATCTCGCTCTCCACATGCAGACTCTCACTCTCGATCTCGCTCTCCACATGCAGACTCTCACTCTCGCTCTCCCGCACTCTACACGCAGACTCTCACTCTCGATCTCGATCTCGCTCTCGACACGAGACTCTCGCTCTCGATCTCGATCTCGCTCTCGACACGAGACTCTCGATCTCGATCTCGCTCTCGACACGAGACTCTCGCTCTCGATCTCGATCTCGCTCTCGACATGAGACTCTCGATCTCACTCTCGACACGAGACTCTCGCTCTCGCTCTCGACGCGCAGACTCCCGCTCTCACTCTCCCACACTCGACTCTCGCTCTCCCACACTCGACAGGCACACTCACTCGGCGCACTCCCAGTCGACCTGGCGACGCGCACTCTCGCGCCCGCCCCCTTTCCTGCGGCGGTCACTGGATAATGATCAGGAGTCGGAACCCTGCCGATTGTTCCCTCTCTCTAACCCCGAGTGCAGTGGGCGGTTCTCTTCACCGCCATTCCTGTCCGACTTCGGAGAGCAGACCCCGGGACTGTCCACCATGCGCGACGAGCGCCGCGCCACCTGGCCAGGGAAATTGCTCGAGCCCCTAAATCCCAACTGTGAAACCCGTGCCCAGCATACACAGCGCTGGGTGCCCTGTCCACGTGCAAACTGTGCCTTTGTTGTTGTGTGTTGATGTGACTTTGCTGCAAGATCTTTGTCTAACCCCGTGTCTGGTCAGTTTGTCCTACAGGTGAAGAAGACAGGTGCGTAGGAAGGTCGCAGGCCAGTCAGGTGCTAGCACTGAGAGATTTGCTGTGTGAGTGTCAGCCAGCCAGCCAGAGAGCCAGAACCAGCTTCATTCAGCACTACGAGGGCACAGGGCCTAGACTGGTGATAGAGCGCAGGCAGAGGGGTGGGCAAGGCGGCAGTGAATTTGTGGCTGGGGTGAGGGAGCAAGGCACAGGAAGCAAATCCCTTTCTACCTTAAACTGCATCCCGAGCCATTAAAAAATACCGAGGGAGGAATTTAAGGCGTTAATTAGGATGCAGGTCCATCAGTCTAGGAGTGAGGAAAGAGAGATTGTTACTTTTGTTGGACACTTCATCACACTGACCTATTTTGTTCTCTGTCTCTCTCTCTCTCGCCTCTGAGTCAGAAGGTTGTGGGTTCGGGTCTCACTCCAGCGACTTGAGCACAAAATCCAGGCCGGCGCTCCCAGTGCTGAGGGAGCGCCGCACTGTCGGAGGGGCAGTACTGAGGGAGCGCCGTACTGCGCTGTCGGAGGGGCAGTACTGAGGGAGCGCCGCACTGCGCTGTCGGAGGGGCGGTGCTGAGGGAGCGCCGTACTGCGCTGTCGGAGGGGCAGTACTGAGGGAGCGCCGCACTGCGCTGTCGGAGGGGCGGTACTGAGGGAGCGCCGCACTGTCGGAGGGGCAGTACTGAGGGAGCGCCGCACTGCGCTGTCGGAGGGGCGGTGCTGAGGGAGCGCCGTACTGCGCTGTCGGAGGGGCAGTACTGAGGGAGCGCCGCACTGCGCTGTCGGAGGGGCAGTACTAATGGAGCGCCGCACTGTCGGAGGGGCAGTACTGAGGGAGCGCCGCACTGCGCTGTCGGAGGGGCGGTACTGAGGGAGCGCCGCACTGTCGGAGGGGCAGTACTGAGGGAGCGCCGCACTGCGCTGTCGGAGGGGCGGTACTGAGGGAGCGCCGCACTGTCGGAGGGGCAGTACTGAGGGAGCGCCGTACTGCGCTGTCGGAGGGGCAGTACTGAGGGAGCACCGCACTGTCGGAGGGGCGGTACTGAGGGAGCACCGTACTGTCGGAGGGGCGGTACTGAGGGAGCACAGCATTGTCGGAGGGGCGGTACTGAGGGAGCGCCGCACTGTCGGAGGGGCAGTACTGAGGGAGCGCCGCACTGTCGGAGGGGCGGTACTGAGGGAGCGCCGCACTGTCGGAGGGGCAGTACTGAGGGAGCGCCGCACTGTCGGAGGGGCGGTACTGAGGGAGCGCCACACTGTCGGAGGGGCAGTACTGAGGGAACACAGCATTGTCGGTGCCGCCTTTCAAATGAGGCGTTAAACCGAGGCCCCGTTCAGATGAGCACATTTTGAAGAGGAGCAACTACCCCCTCTCTCAAACTCTCTGAATTCATTGCTGTTTATTGGATCTTGCCATGCGCAGAAATGCCTACCTTTTAAGAAAGCAAATGGTATGTTGGCCTTTATTTCAAGAGGATTTGAGTATAAGAGTAAAGACGTTTTACTGCAATTATATCGGGCCTTGGTGAGACCACACCTGGAGTATTGTGTACAGTTTTGGTCTCCTTACCGAAGGAAGGATATACTTGCCATAGAGGGAGTGCAGCGAAGGTTCACCAGACTGATTCCCGGGATGGCAGGACTGTCCTATGAAGAAAGACTGGATCGGCCAGGCTTATGTTCACTGGAATTTCGAAGAATGAGATGGGATCTCATAGAAACATATAAAATTCTGACGGGATTGGACAGGTTAGATGCAGGAAGAATGTTCCCGATGTTGGGGAAGTCCAGAACCAGGGGTCACACAGTCTAAGGATAAGGGGTAAGCCATTTAGGACCGAGATGAGGAGAAACTTCTTCACCCAGAGAGTGGTGAACCTGTGGAATTCTCTACCACAGAGAGTTGTTGAGACCAATTCACTAAATATATTCAAGAGGGAGTTGGTTGTGGCCCTTGCGGCTAAAGGGATCGAGGGGTATGGAGAGAAAGCAGGAATGGGGTACTGAAGTTGCATGATCAGCCATGATCATATTGAATGGTGGTGCAGGCTCGAAGGGCCCAATGGCCTGCTCCTGCACCTATTCTCTCTGTTTCTAAGCGCCTGGGGACGTTTTACTGCGTTAAAGGCGCTATAGAAATAAAAGTTGTTCGATCTGAATACAAGTATTTTCTTTTAAAATTGAGGTTTTTACTTCCCTGTACCGTAGGCTCTCAGCTCCCCTGTTTCCATGGTTCAGGCACCATCCGGCATCTGAAGGAGCGTTTCCACATGAACCTGACCGAGGAACAGCTGCAGGGCCTGATCGAACAGATGGTGGACGGTAGCATGCGCTCGCTCACCACCAAACTCTACGACGGCTTCCAGTACCTCACCAACGGCATCATGTGAGCTGCCCTCTCTCCCCTCCCCCCCCCCCCCCCCCCCGCCGCATCGTGAGGGGGAGGAAGGCGGAGAGAGCGATACGGGGGCGGTGGGGGCCTGCCGCGACCTTTCACCTCTCGCCGCGACCTTTCACCTCTCGCCGCGACCTTTCACCCCCTCGGCCAGGCGACGGGATAGCAGACGACGGCGGCTGCCCCCTGCGTGGATTGAAGCGGGGGGGGGGCGGGGGGAAACGTTCCACACTCGAGGAAATCGATGAGGGCGCCGTGTCTCGGTGGGGAGTCTGGCTTGCACAGTCGCTGCTGCCCTGCTCTCGGGACGTGGATAGGGCTATCTCCAAACTTTCGCTCGACCTCCGAGAGACTCTTCTTTTTAGTTCCCCCATCAAATGTCGATCCTCCCCCGTTACGCGAGAGAGAGAGAGCGTTCACGTCGAATCTCGGACCGCCCTGCCCGCTCAAAAGAAGTCGCTCAGCTCCTTGAGCATTCGGAATGAGAACTCTCCGCTCCCACTGCTATCCTGGGCTGATATTTATCCCTCAACCAACATCGCTTGTGTGTGTGTATATATATATATATATATATATATATATCTCAAAGAAAACTATTTGATCCTGGTCGTTAGCACATTTGTGGGAGCTTGCTGTGCACAAATTGAGCTGCCGCGTTTCCTGCATCGCAACGGCGACAAAAAACAGTGCGGCATTTTGGCTGCGGAAGTCAACGAGGGCAAAGTCGGGAATGTCGAAATATACTGTTCGCTTTTTGTTTTGTGTGACCACGGTTTGTGTTCCTCCTGCGTTGCCCACAGCGACCACGCTTTGGAAAGCGTTTCGCGGGCCGCGAGGCGCTTTGGGACGTCCTGGGGTTGGTTCGTGGTTGGCTCTGTAGAACAAAAAAAAGAAATGCTTTCTTTCTCGGAGGGAGAGAGAAATCCTGTCGACTTCGATTCAGAGGTACTGATGTGGCTCTTTGCGAGTCTGTCTGTCTGTCTCTCTCTCTCTCTCTCTCTCTCTCTCGCTCTCCTTTTTTTTTTGGCTTCCTCTTTCGATGAAGTCTGCTCCGCGTGAAATGTCACTGAAGGGCCCACCGAGTCTGTTCCGACACTCCCGGTCCCCCCGGCTGTGGGTGTGAAGGATTTCCGTTAACGCACACCCGGCTTGCTTGCGAAGGTAAACATCGTGGGTTATTTCTGCTGTCCCCAGTCCCTCCGGATGGTCTGTTGGGCAGAGGGGTTCGTTCTTTCACACTCACTCACACACAATGATCAGTACACGAACGCTCGCTCTCTCACACACACACACACACACACACACACACATACACACACACACACATTCTTGCACACACACACACACATTCTTGCACACACACGCATACAGCACGCATGCGCGCACACACACTTGCACACATTGATCAATATACACTCATTCATGCATACTGATCAGTTCTCACTCACTCACACTCTCACACACTCACACTGATACACACCCTGATCAATGCACAATCTCGCTCGCGCTCTCACTCTCGCTCACACACACACCCTCACCCTGATCAATGCACACACTCTCTCGCTCACTCTGTCTCTCACTCTCGCTCACACACACACCCTCACCCTGATCAATGCACACACTCTCTCGCTCACTCTGTCTCTCACTCTCGCTCACACACACACCCTCACTCTGATCAATGCACACACTCTCTCGCTCACTCTGTCTCTCTGTCTCGCTCACACACACACCCTCACTCTGATCAATGCACACACTCTCTCGCTCACTCTGTCTCTCTGTCTCGCTCACACACACACCCTCACTCTGATCAATGCACACACTCTCTCGCTCACTCTGTCTCTCTGTCTCGCTCACACACACACCCTCACTCTGATCAATGCACACACTCTCTCGCTCACTCTGTCTCTCTGTCTCGCTCTCACACACACCCTCACTCTGATCAATGCACACACTCTCTCGCTCACTCTGTCTCTCTGTCTCGCTCACACACGCGCGCGCGCACACACACACACCCTGATCAATGCACACTATCTGGCTCTCACTCTCTCCCTCTATTACTCTCACTCTCTCTCACACACACACACACACACACACACACACACACACACACACACACACACACCCTGATCAATGCACACTATCTGGCTCTCACTCTCTCCCTCTATTACTCTCACTCTCTCTCACACACACACACACACACACACACACACACCTCAATACACACCCTGATCAATGCACACTATCTGGCTCTCACTCTCTCCCTCTATTACTCTCACTCTCTCTCTCACACACACACACACACACACACACACACACACACACCTCAATACACACCCTGATCAATGCACACTATCTGGCTCTCACTCTCTCCCTCTATTACTCTCTCTCTCTCTCTCACACACACACACACACACACACACACACACACCTCAATACACACCCTGATCAGCACATGGAAAGGACCCTAGACTATTGACGATGAAGGCCCGACCATCATTGAACACACACTACTATTAGAGGGTTTCTCCCTGAAGAGTTTGCCCCACCCCTGTGTGTGGTGAGATGAGCTGAGGATAGAAGCTATTGTTGGGGTAGACCGTGCCTCTTGTCTCAGTATGGAGCTGGGAGAGAGAGCACGCACGGTGGCGATGTCTGGTATGCATGGCCAAGCAGCTGAATTAATACCGACACCTCCTTCATAAGGTCCAATAGAGTAACGTTGCTGCTCAGGGCCTTGTTTGTAAATCGAACGGTTAAATCTCGCCAATCAAGCTATTTAATTATCTATTTGTGAATGATGGTTATTGGCCAGTGAGGCACTCAGTGCCAAATGACTAATTAACTGTAGCTAACTGTCGGCCAGTGTCCTCGGCCAACATTCCTCCCTCCACCAGCATCGCCAGAGAATATATTTACTGGTTATTCATCTCGCACATAATGACTGCCGCATTTAGCGGCATAATGGCCACTGCACTTTAGGGGGACTCGGACATAAAGCTCTTTGGGATGTTCCAAGCACTAGACCAACTGCTTGGGAGTGTTTGATGGGACAGTGTAGAGGGAGCTTTACTCTGTATCTAACCCCCTGTACCTGCCCTGGGAGTGTTTGATGGGGACAGTGCAGAGGGAGCTTTACTCTGTATCTAACCCCCTGTAACTGCCCTGGGAGTGTTTGATGGGACAGTGTAGAGGGAGCTTTACTCTGTATCTAACCCCGTGCTGTACCTGCCCTGGGAGTGTTTGATGGACAGTGTAGAGGGAGCTTTACTCTGTATCTAACCCCATGCTGTACCTGCCCTGGGAGTGTTTGATGGGGACAGTGCAGAGGGAGCTTTACTCTGTATCTAACCCCCTGTACCTGCCCCTGGGAGTGTTTGATGGGACAGTGTAGAGGGAGCTTTACTCTGTATCTAACCCCATGCTGTACCTGCCCTGGGAGTGTTTGATGGGGACAGTGCAGAGGGAGCTTTACTCTGTATCTAACCCCCTGTACCTGCCCTGGGAGTGTTTGATGGGACAGTGTAGAGGGAGCTTTACTCTGTATCTAACCCCCTGTACCTGCCCTGGGAGTGTTTGATGGGGACAGTGTAGAGGGAGCTTTACTCTGTATCTAACCCCCTGTACCTGCCCTGCGAGTGTTCGATTCGGCCACTGACTGTCTGAATGGAAAAAGTTGGAAATTCCCAGTGTATCCCACTCACTTCGAGCACAAACTTCCCCCCACCCCACAGTTTATTGTGTGTGTAAGTAGAATTGTCACATCCTCCGATTCATGCTGTTGCTGTGAATACCGAACGCACAACATAGCCGGTGAAACTGCCCCTCTCCACCAAGTGGCATCACGTTAAGTATTACACGCCTCGCCATTGTGCACACTGCTGGGGTTCCCTGTGTCACTAGCAGTGGGCTTCTGGTCCAGGGAATCTCCACCTCGCGGCCACTCGCCAGGAATCGGAAGGCGTTTTCTCATATTTTTCTTTGCCGACTTGACGCGAAGTGTCTCGCGTTGCGGCGTACTCCATTCCAGCTCTTCTCCTCCCACTTTCCACGCTGTAGGCGAGATCTCGTCTCTCCTCTCGTCGCTCCAGCTCCTCCCCATCTGCTTGCCGTCCTAAAGCCGATGTAGGATATACGGTACAGAGACGGGCCATTCGGCCCAACCAGTCCGTGCCGGCGTTTATGCTGCATTCGAGTCTCCTCCCGTCTAAATCTATCAGCACAACCCTCTATTCCCTTCTCCCTTGTCCAGCCTCCCCTTAAACGCATCGATACTATTTGCCTCAACCCCCTCCCTGTGGCAGCGAGTTCCACATTCTCACCGCTCTCTGGGCAAAGAAGTTTCTCCTGAATTCCCTGTTGGGTTTCTCGGTGGCGATCTTATATCGATGGCCTCTAGTTATGCTCTTCCCCACAACTGGAAACATTCTGTATCCACCCCATCAAAACCATTTAAAGACCGCTATTAAGTCACCCCTCCGCGTTGGACGACCATAAACGAACGGGCTTCCCACTGTCCAATCGTGAGGTCCAGTGAGCAGACCCATTGAAATTTATTTAAGTGAATGACGCACAGAAAGAGAGAGCGAGAGAGAGAGAGCTGGGACACCTTGTACATATTATAAAACTGTATTTAAAATGGCTCTTTTTTTTATATATATATTATATATATATAAGCAGTGCACGTTTTGAAATTTCGATTCTTTTTTTTTTGTTGTAAATGTGAAATTAAAACCTCTCAAGACTTGCAGGCGATGTGAGGACGGGATTTAAGCTCCATTCTGGCAGCACCATCGATGTCTGTGCTGCGGAATCGCAATCGTTTTTATTGCTGTACACTTGGCCACTGTGCCCCTAATACTTTTCTGTCTCAACTTTTTTTTTAAATCGTTTTTCTTTTGTGTTTCCACCTTACTGCCTCCTCCCTCCCAAGGAGCTCGTCTCTTTTATTTTCTGTTCCCCTGTGTTTCGTGTGTGTTGTCTCGTGACTAATTAAAAAAAAAAATCTCCAGCGAAATTCCGCCAATCTTTGGACTTTTATCAATTCCACACCCTGCCCCCAGCCGAGGCAGTCACAGAGTGGGGAGGGCTCACTCGGCAAATGAACTTTCATTCCCCCCCCCCCCCCCCCAGAGACCCTCATTGGGTGTGGCAACATTGTGGATTGTGCTGAGCGGTGAACCCTTCCGTGGTCGAATAGGCGGCTCCTGCTGACTTAACCTTGCAAGGAACCCAAAGATTGCACCTTCAGACCGCAGTCTCTTTCTTTTAAAACATTAATTCTCGGAGATGTGGGCATCGCTGGCATTTATTGCCCGTCCCCTAATCGCCCCGTGAGAAGGTGGTGGTGAGCCGCCTTCTTGAACCGCTGCAGTCCCGTGTGGTGAAGGTGCTCCCACAGTGCTGTTCGGGAGGGAGTTCCAGGATTGTGACCCCAGCGACGATGAAGGAACGGCCGATATATTTCCAAGTCGGGATGGTGTGTGACTGGGAGGGGAACATGGAGGGGGTGGTGTCCCCATGCGCCTGCTGCCCTTGTCCTTCTAGGCGGTAGAGGTCGCGGGTTTGGGAGGTGCTGCCGAAGAAGCCTTGGCGAGTTGCCGCGGTGCATCTTGTAGACGGTGCTCACTGCAGCCACGGTGCGCCGGTGGTGGAGGGAGTGAGTGTTGAAGGTGGTGGGTAGCGTGTCGATCGAGCGGGGCTGCTTTGTCCTGGATGGTGTCGAGCTTCTCGAGTGTTGTTGGAGCTGCAACTCATCCAGGCAAGTGGAGAGTGTTCCATCACACTCCTGACTTGTGCCTTGTAGATGGTGGGAGAGGCTTTGGGGAGTCGGGAGGTGAGACACTCGCCGCAGAATACCCAGCCTCTGACCCGCTCTTGTAGCCACAGTGTTTAGGTGGCTGGTCCAGTTAAGTTTCTGGTCAATGATGACCGTCAGGATGTTGGTGATGGGAGGATTCGGCGATGGTGATGCCATTGGATGTGGGTGGGGTGGTTATTCCAATGTGGAGGGGGTGCTGAGAGCTACGATTCCCTCCCTGGACCTCTGCGGGGGACCAGTACCTTCCCGTCAATTCTCGCTGTGCCTCTTCCGCAACCTGGAGCCCATGAGCCCCAATCTATAAAGTCCTCAATATGGCTGTACCGGCACGGGTTTGGAGTTTGAGCTTGGGGTCTGATCTCTTGCAAAGCTGGACCACCAATGGCGATGCAATAACACAGCAGGAAGCTTGTGACCTTGGAGTAGACTGGAGTGATGGGGAGTGGAAGGGAATAAAAATAGGACCATTCGGCCCCTCGAGCCTGTTCCGCCATCCAGTGAGATCACAGCTGATCTGCGACCTGACCCCATCTACCCGCCGTTGGGCCGTAGCCCTCAATACCTCTGGGTGACAAAAAGCCGTCAATCTCCCGATTTACAACGACCAATTGATCGAGCACCAGTTGGCATTTATGGAAGGGGGTTGCACACTTCTTTGTGTGGAGAAGCATTTCCAGACTTTGCTCCTGAAAGGTCCGCCTCTCATTTTTACATCAATACAAATGGGCCAGAAATAGCAGCGAACCCGGGGACTGGGAGAAATTTAGAACTCAGCAGAGGAGGACAAAGGGTTTGATTAGGGCAGGGAAAATGGAGTACGAGAAGAAGCTTGCAGGGAACATTAAGGCGGATTGCAAAAGTTTCTATAGGTATGTAAAGAGAAAAAGGTTAGTAAAGACAAACGTAGGTCCCCTGTAGTCAGAATCAGGGGAAGTCATAGCGGGGAACAAAGAAATGGCAGACCAATTGAACAAGTACTTTGGTTCGGTATTCACTAAGGAGGACACAAACAACCTTTCGGATATAAAAGGGGTCAGAGGGTCTAGTAAGGAGGAGGAACTGAGGGAAATCTTTATTAGTCGGGAAATTGTGTTGGGGAAATTGATGGGATTGAAGGCCGATAAATCCCCAGGGCCTGATGGACTGCATCCCAGAGTACTTAAGGAGGTGGCCTTGGAAATAGCGGATGCATTGACAGTCATTTTCCAACATTCCATTGACTCTGGATCGGTTCCTATCGAGTGGAGGGTAGCCAATGTAACCCCACTTTTTAAAAAAGGAGGGAGAGAGAAAACAGGGAATTATAGACCTGTCAGCCTGACCTCAGTAGTGGGTAAAATGATGGAATTAATTATTAAGGATGTCATAGCAGCACATTTGGAAAATGGTGACATGATAGGTCCAAGTCAGCATGGATTTGTGAAAGGGAGATCATGCTTGACAAATCTTCTGGAATTTTTTGAGGATGTTTCCAGTAAAGTGGACAAAGGAGAACCAGTTGATGTGGTATATTTGGACTTTCAGAAGGCTTTCGACAAGGTCCCACACAGGAGATTAATGTGCAAAGTTAAAGCACATGGGATTGGGGGTAGTGTGCTGACGTGGATTGAGAACTGGTTGTCAGACAGGAAGCGAAGAGTAGGAGTAAATGGGGACTTTTCAGAATGGCAGGCAGTGACTAGTGGGGTACCGCAAGGTTCTGTGCTGGGGCCCCAGCTGTTTACATTGTACATTAATGATTTAGACGAGGGGATTAAATGTAGTATCTCCAAATTTGCGGATGACACTAAGTTGGGTGGCAGTGTGAGCTGCGAGGAGGATGCTATGAGGCTGCAGAGTGACTTGGATAGGTTAGGTGAGTGGGCAAATGCGTGGCAGATGAAGTATAATGTGGATAAATGTGAGGTTATCCACTTTGGTGGTAAAAACAGAGAGACAGACTATTATCTGAATGGTGACAGATTAGGAAAAGGGAAGGTGCAGCGAGACCTGGGTGTCATGGTACATCAGTCATTGAAGGTTGGCATGCAGGTACAGCAGGCGGTTAAGAAAGCAAATGGCATGTTGGCCTTCATAGCGAGGGGATTTGAGTACAGGGGCAGGGAGGTGTTGCTACAGTTGTACAGGGCCTGGGTGAGGCCACACCTGGAGTATTGTGTACAGTTTTGGTCTCCTAACTTGAGGAAGGACGTTCTTGCTATTGAGGGAGTGCAGCGAAGATTCACCAGACTGATTCCTGGGATGGTGGGACTGACCTATCAAGAAAGACTGGATCAACTGGGCTTGTATTCACTGGAGTTCAGAAGAGTGAGAGGGGACCTCATAGAAACGTTTAAAATTCTGACGGGTTTGGACAGGTTGGATGCAGGAAGAATGTTCCCAATGTTGGGGAAGTCCAGAACCAGGGGTCACAGTCTAAGGATAAGGGGTAAGCCATTTAGGACCGAGATGAGGAGAAACCTCTTCACCAAAGAGTGGTGAACCTGTGGAATTCTCTACCACAGAAAGTAGTTGAGGCCAATTCACTAAATATATTCAAAAGGGAGTTAGATGAAGTCCTTACTACTCGGGGGATCAAGGGGTATGGCGTGAAAGCAGGAAGGGGGTACTGAAGTTTCATGTTCAGCCATGAACTCATTGAATGGCGGTGCAGGCTAGAAGGGCTGAATGGCCTACTCCTGCACTTATTTTCTATGTTTCTATGTAAGTCCCGCACAAATGCCCAACTTAGTGATCATCGTAGGCAGTCCCTTGAAGCAAGGATGACTTGCTTCCACGTCAAAAAGGGATGAGTTCCCAGGTGTTTCAATGAAGGCCCGAAAATTCCAGGTCCCGAACTACATCCCGAAGGGTGGAAGATGCCTGTGGGTGGATTCTTTTACGTGGGGTGGCCGTTGCACACCAGCCACCACACGGGCTTGACAAAGCGAGGTCTTGGTCCAGGGGCAAGGGTTAACCAGGACGACTGGAGACCAGCTCTGCTGCACGGACCCAGTGCGCCCACATATCGCACAGTGTGGGCTGGGCCCGTGCTGCCCCTGGGCCCTCGCCTCTCCTGGGCCCTCGCCTCTCCTGGGCCCCGATCACATCTCTCTACGATCTCTCGCCGCTCCTGCTGTACCTGCCCCACTGTATTTGTTGAAGCTGGGTTGTGCGCGATCAGGGCACGGGGACACAGTTGCACAGTCGAGACCTCCCAGTTTCTCCATCACTCACCCAGAAATCTGTCACAGCCTGGCCATGAGAAGCCAAGGCGAAGGCAGGTCGTCATCCACAAGTCAAAATAGTCGGGGGAGATGAGGGGGTAAATTGAGAAGTGACGGTCACGCATCAACCAAATGGGAAATGATGCTCAAGGTTGGGTTCTACGACACAGAGGAGGCCGTTCGGCCCAACGTACACGTGCTATCTCTCTCTGTCTGAGCTCTCCTCGATCGCCCCTTTCTCCCATTTGCCCCATCGCCCACGTTCCCTTTCTCTCAAAGATCTCCTCCCCAATGGTCCCCCTCCTCATTGTGGGTTCCAGTCCCCACTCCAGCGACATGAGCACATAAAACTAGGCTGCCACTCCCAGTACTGAGGGAGCACCGCACTGTTGGAGGGGCGGTACTGAGGGAGCGCCTCGCTGTCGGAGGGGCAGTGCTGAGGGGAGCGCCTCGCTGTCGGAGGGGCAGTGCTGAGGGGAGCGCATCGCTGTCGGAGGGGCAGTGCTGAGGGGAGCGCCTCGCTGTCGGAGGGGCGGTGCTGAGGGAGTGTCGCACTGTCGGAGGGGCGGTGCTGAGGGAGTGTCGCACTGTCGGAGGGGCGGTACTGAGGGTGCGCCGCAGTGTGCTGTTGGGGCAGTACTGAGGGAGTGCCGCACTGCGCTGTTGGAGGGGCAGTACTGAGGGAGCGCCGCACTGCGCTGTTGGAGGGGCAGTACTGAGGGAGCGCCGCAGTGCGCTGTTGGGGCAGTACTGAGGGAGCGCCGCATTGCGCTGTTGGAGGGGCAGTACTGAGGGAGCGCTGCACTGAGCTGTTGGAGGGGCAGTACTGAGGGAGCGCCGCACTGCGCTGTTGGAGGGGCAGTACTGAGGGAACGCCGCACTGCGCTGTCAGAGGGGCAATACGGAGGGGACGCCGTACTGTCGGAGGGGCGATGCTGAGGGAGCGCCATGCTGTTGGAGGTGCCGTCTTTCTAATGAGACGTTAAACCGCTGCCCCGTCTGCCCTCTCGGGTGGACGTAAAAGAGCCGGTTATATTAAAGAGCAGGGAGTTGTCCCGCAGGCAATATTCTTTGCTCACTCCTAAAAAAAACGGATTAACCGCTCGTTGGATGTGAGAACACAAAAGCAAAATACTGCGGATGCTGGGATCTGAAATAAAGAACAGAACACGCTGAAAGCACTCAGCAGGTCGGGAAAATCTGTGGAGAGAGAAACAGAGTTAACGTTTCGGGTCGATGACCCTGTGTCAGAACTGGAAAAAGTTCGAGATGCGTCAGGTTTTTAAGCGAGCGTAGGGATGTGGGAGGTCAGAACAAAAGGGAAGTTCTGTGATGGGGTGGAGGGTAGGAGAGATTCGAGAGACCAAAGGGGTGTTGGTGCGAGGCACAATGAGACGGTAATGGGACAAGTTAAGGTGTAAGTGGAGACGGCAGAATCGTCAACAGCTGCCGTGGGAAAGGGAGTAAAACTTGCTGTACTTGCCCACCTAAAGCGATTGCGTTTTCAGAGTAACTTTGGGACGTCCGAACGATGTGAAAGGCTGTACATAAATGCAAGATTTTTCTTTCGACCTGAAAGGACACATATTAAGCTTGTCTGCCTGGACGCTTGAAATAGTTATAAGGTAACCCAGGGGTTGAACAGCAGCCCACCAGGCCAGAATAAGGAGGATTGCGGGACATCTCTGGGGAGTATGTGAAAACACGGAGGCTGCATCACTGAGAGGTTTCAACAAGCTCAATAAGGTAACTCCCAAGTCCGAGTGAATAAACATAAGGCACGATGGCTTCATAGAATGAATATCTCATCACGTAGAGGCCATTTGCTCCTTCAAGTGTCAGCTGTGGTTCAGTGGGCAGCACGCTCACCTCTGAGTCAGAAGGTTGTGGGTTCGAGTCCCTCTCCAGGGACTTGAGCAGGAAAATCTAGGCTGGTGCTCCCAGTGCAGTGCTGAGGGAGCGCCGCGCTGTCGGAGGGGCGGTGCTGAGGGAGTGCCGCGCTGTCGGAGGGGCGGTACTGAGGGAGCGCCGCACTGTCGGAGGGGCGATACTGAGGGAGTGTCGGAGGGGCGGTACTGAGGGAGTGCCGCACTGTCGGAGGGGCGGTACTGAGGGAGTGCCGTACTGTCGGAGGGGCGGTACTGAGGGAGTGCCGCACTGTCGGAGGGGCAGTACTGAGGGAGTGCCGCACTGTCGGAGGGGCAGTACTGAGGGAGCGCCGTACTGTCGGAGGGGCGGTGCTGAGGGAGCGCCGTACTGTCGGAGGGGCGGTGCTGAGGGAGCACCGCACTGTCGGAGGGGCGGTGCTGAGGGAGCGCCGCACTGTCGGAGGGGCAGTGCTGAGGGAGCGCCGCTATGTCGGAGGGGCGGTGTTGAGGGAGCACCGCACTGTCGGAGGGGCGGTGCTGAGGGAGCGCCGCTATGTCGGAGGGGCGGTACTGAGGGAGCGCCGCACTGTCGGAGGGGCTGTACTGAGGGAGCACCGCACTGTCGGAGGGGCAGAGCTGAGGGAGCGCCGCACTGTCGGAGGGGCAGTACTGAGGGAGCGCCGCACTGTCGGAGGGGCAGTGCTGAGGGAGCGCCGCACTGTCGGAGGGGCAGTACTGAGGGAGCGCCGTGCTGTTGGAGGGGCAGTACTGGGAGCGCCGCTATGTCGGAGGGGCGGTGCTGAGGGAGCGCCGCTATGTCGGAGGGGCGGTACCGAGGGAGCGCCGCACTGTCGGAGGGGCAGTACTGAGGGAGCGCCGTGCTGTTGGAGGGGCGACATCACTAAAAACAGATGATCACATTGCTGTGTGCGGGAGCTTGCTGTACGCAAATTGGTTGCTGTGTTTCCCACATTACAACAGTGACTACACTCCAAAACTACTTCATTGGCTGTAAAGCGCTTTGAGACATCCGGTGGTTGCTATATAAATGTAAGTCTTTCATTCGGTGCTGCACATTGGTGCTTTGTTCTTTCGATATATGAAGAGGCTGTGTCTTGAGTTGGTACGGGGAAGATGCCCAGAGGGTAGTGATGTTCTCCCACCCTTTGGATACTCTCGTATACCGATACTTCTTTACCCAGAGAGTGGTGAGAATGTGGAACTCGCTGCCACAGGGAGTAGTTGAGGCGAATAGCATTTAAGGGGAGGCTGGATAAACACGCCTGTGTCTGTGCACACCGAGGCTGAACTCTAGGACATAGTGGGCGTATTTACCAAGGCGTATGAAAGCATGGGCCTTACGCTAAACATTAGTAAGACAAAGGTCCTATACCAGCCTGTCCTGGCCGCACAGCACTGCCCCACAAACATCAAGATCCACGGCGTGGCCCTGGACAATGTGGACTATTTCCCCTATCTCGGGAGCCTCCTATCAACAAGAGCAGGCATTGACAATGAGATCCAACACTGCCTCCAGTGCAGCCTGAGGAAAAGTGTGTTTGAAGATCAGTCCCTCAAAACTGTCATCAAGCTCATGGTCTCCAGGGCTGTAGTGATACCCGCCCTCCTGTATGGCTCAGAGACATGGACCATGTACAGTAGACACCTCAAGTCGCTGGAGAAATACCACCAGCAATGTCTCCGCAAGATCCTACAAATCCCCTGGGAGGACAGACGCACCAACGTTAGCGTCCTCGACCAGGCCAACATCCCCAGCATCGAAGCAATAACCACACTCGACCAGCTCCGCTGGGCAGGGCCACATTGTCCACATGCCCCCGACACGAGACTCCCAAAGCCAGCGCTCTACTCGGAACTCGTCCACGGCAAACGAGCCAAAGGTGGGCAGAGGAAACGTTACAGGGGACCACTCTCAAAGCCTCCCTGATAAAGTGCAACATCCCCACCGACACCTGGGAGTCCCTGGCCAAAGACCAGTCCGCCCTAAGTGGAGGAAGTGCATCCGGGAGGGCGCTGAGCACCTCGAGTCTCGTCGCCGAGAGCGTGCAGAAACCAAGCGCAGGCAGCGGAAGGAGCGTGCGGCAAACCAGTCCCACCCTCTCCTTCCCTCAACCACTGTCTGTGCCACCTGTGACAGGGACTGTGGCTCCCGTATTGGACTGTTGAGTCACCTAAGGACTCATGTTAAGAGTGGAAGCAAGACTTCCTCGATTCTGAGGGACTGCTTGTGATGATGGATAAACACGAGGGAGAAGGGAATAGAAGGATATGGGGATGGGGTGAGATGAAGAGGGGGCTGGTGTGGAACGTATACCCCGGCACGGAGCGGTGGGGCCCAATGACCTGGTCCTGTGCTGTCAATACAATGCAAGTTGGAAAAAATCCCATTTCAAGCAATTGAGCAAAGTGAAGCTGTGAAAGCAGGACTCCGTATGGTTAAAGAAATAGACTGCGGTATTTGGAATGAGTTACCATTAGTGGGGGGGTGGAGGTCGATGGCAACTCGGAACCACAACAAATTGCATTTATATAACACCTTCAACATACAAAAATGTCCTAAGGCACTTCACAGTTATCAGACAAAATTTCACACCGAGCCACGTGAGATATTGGGACAGGTGACCAAAAACTTGGTCAATGAGGTTGGTTTAAAGCAGGAGAGAGAGGTTTAGGGAGGGAGTTCCAGAGCTTGGGGCCCAGGCAGCTGCAGGCACGGCCACCGATGGTGGAGTGATGGAAATTGGGAGATGCATGGGAGGCCAGAATTGGAGGAGTGCAGAGATCTCGGCGGGTTACAGGGGCTGGAAGAGGTTACAGAGACAGTGAGGGGAGTAGGGGCTGGAGGATGTTACAGAGATAGGGAGGGGTGTAGGGGCTGGAGGAGGTTACAGAGATAGGGAGAGGTGTAGGGGCTGGAGGAGGTTACAGAGATCGGGAGGGGCTGGAGGGGAGTTACAGAGATAGGGAGAGGTGTAGGGGCTGGAGGAGGTTACAGAGATAGGGAGGGGTGTAGGAGCTGGAGGGGAGTTACAGAGATAGGGAGGGGTGTAGGGGCTGGAGGAGGTTATAGAGATAGGGGTGTAAGGGCTGGAGGAGGTTACAGAGATAGGGAGGGGTGTAGGGGCTGGAGGAGGTTACAGAGATCGGGAGGGGTGTAGGGGCTGGAGGAGGTTACTGAGATCGGGAGGGGTGTAGGGGCTGGAGGAGGTTACAGAGATAGGGAGGAGTGTAGGGGCTGGAGGAGGTTACAGAGATGGGGAGGGGTGTAGGGGCTGGAGGGGAGTTACAGATATAGGGAGAGGTGTAGGGGCTGGAGGAGGTTACAGAGATCGGGAGGGGTGTAGGGGCTGGAGGAGGTTACAGAGATAGGGAGGAGTGTAGGGGCTGGAGGAGGTTACAGAGATGGGGAGGGGTGTAGGGGCTGGAGGGGAGTTACAGATATAGGGAGAGGTGTAGGGGCTGGAGGAGGTTACAGAGATCGGGAGGGGTGTAGGGGCTGGAGGAGGTTACAGAGATAGAGAGGGGTGTAGGGGCTGGAGGAGGTTACAGAGTTAGGGAGGGGTGTAGGGGCTGGAGGAGGTTACAGGACCGGGAGCCAATGCAGGTCAACCAGCACAGCAGGAGGTGATGATGAAGGTGTTGAAGTTATTTTAGGAATTGAGGTGTGCTGATGTGGCCTGGGACTTCAGCAGCAGCGCGAGAGAGGCAGATAGTGTTCGAGGTGGAAGGATGTTCTGTTCAGTGGAGGGTGGATGTGAGGTAGGACGCCCAGCTTGGTGAAGAGTACGAGACCGAGGTCCCAGATCCCAGATCCCCTGGCTTAGCCGGCCGAGGAGATCATTGGGGGTCAGGGCAGAGGGGTGGTTACAGGCAGGGACTGAGGATGATGGCTTTGGTTTTTTGCCAACATTGAGCTGGAGGTAATTATGCCTTGAGCTTGACTTCATGTCACGCCAGCGATCGGGGACGTTGGCAGCAGCCTGTACATCAACGGAGGGGGTAAGGGAGCAGATGATCGGCGTACCCATACAAGCTGCCTCAACACTCTCCGATGAAGCTCCAAGGAGCAGCAACGTGACTGACGGAGGAGGGGCCAAAGATGGAGCCCCAAGGTCCTCTGGTGGTCACCACGAGGCGTTGGCGCTGGAGATAATGCCTTAACCGTCTAGCAACAGGTAAGTGGAGAACTCGGCAGCAGCGGTGCCATTGACTGTGGGGAGAACTGGAGGTGGGAGAGCTATCCATGTAACTCACTCCCGGTTGTCACTTACTCCCCACTCACAAGTGAGAGCGTTGCAATTGTCAGGAATGACTGAATAGGCTCGGGCTCATTTCTCTCGGCAAGAGAAGGGTGAGGGGTAACCTGATAGAGGTCTGTAAGATTATGAAAGGGTTCGATAGGGTAGACGTAGAGAAGATGTTTCCACTTCTGGAAGGAGGCCAGAACTAGGGGGCCATCAATATAAGACAATCATTAATAAACCCAACGGGGAATTCAGGAGAAACTTCTTTGCCCAGAGAGCGGTGAGAATGTGGAACTCGCTGCCACAGGGAGGGGTTGAGGTGAATACTATCGATGCATTTAAGGGGAGGCTGGATAAACACATGAGGGAGAAGGGAATAGAAGGACATTGTCATGTATCTCACACTACTGTACATAACTGTATCTTACCATAACTGTAACTAGAGATGACATGTAACAATAAGCTTACCTTACCACCAGGGGTGCACTTGCAGGAGACACTGGATACCTGTCCCAGACAGATATATAAGGACAGGTCTCAGGCAAGTGTGGCATTCGAGAGCTGTGTAATAAAGGTGCAGGTCCTGAGTGACCTTGACTTCAACATGAGCCTCGTGTGAGTCTGTACTGCAGGGACAGGACTTTACAGATATGATGATGGGGGTGAGATGAAGAGGGGTGGGAGGAGGGTGGTGTGGAGCATAAACACCGGCACGGAGTGGTGGGCCCAATGACCTCTTTCTGTGCCACTGAATACAGTCATTTTCCCTTTCTCCATTCGGGCTCCGAACTAGCTCTCTCATATATTCCTGGAGGGATAGAATTGAAAAGCAGGGAAGTTATGCTAAACCTGTATGGAACCTTGGTTAGACCACACTTGGAGCACTGCGTACAGTTCTGGTCACCGTATTATAAACAGGATATACAGGCACTGGAGAGGGTGTAGAGCAGATTTACAAGGATGATACCAGAAATGCGAGGGTGTACATATCAGGAAAGGATGAACAGGCTGGGTCTCTTTTCTCTTGGGAAACAAGAAGGCTGAGGGGTGACCTAATAAGAACATAAGAAATAGGAGCAGGAGTCGGCCATTCGGCCCCTCGAGCCTGCTCCGCCATTTAATACGATCATGGCTGATCTGATCATGGACTCAGCTCCACTTCCCCATAACCCTTCACTCCCTTATCGTTCAAAATTCTGTCTATCTCCGCCTTAAATATATTCAATGTCCCGGCCTCCACAGCTCTCTGGGGCAGAGAATTCCACAGATTTACAACCCTCTGAGAGAAGACATTTCTCCTCATCTCAGTTTTAAATGGGCGGTCCCTTATTCTAAGACTATGCCCCCGAGTTTTAGTTTCCCCTATGAGTGGAAATATCCTCCCTGCATCCACCTTGTTGAGCCCCCTCATTATCTTAAAGGTTAGTATGCAGGTACAGCAAGTGATCAGGAAGGCCAATGGTACCTTGGCCTTTATTGCAAAGGGGATGGAGTATAAAAGCAGGGAAGTCTTGCTACAGTTATACAGGGTATTGGTGAGGCCACACCTGGAGTACTGCGTGCAGTTTTAGTTTCCATATTTACAAAAGGATATACTTGCTTTGGAGGCAGTTCAGAGAAAGTTCACGAGGTTGATTCTGGAGATGAGGGGGTTGACTTATGAAGATAGTTTGAGTAGGTTGGGCCTCTACTCACTGGAATTCAGAAGAATGAGAGGTGATCTTATCGAAACGTATGAGATTATGAGAGGGCTTGACAAGGTGGATGCAGAGAGGATGTTTCCACTGATGGGGGAGACTAGAACTAGGGGGCATGGTCTTAGAATAAGGGGCCGCCCATTTAAAACTGAGATGAGGAGGAATTTCTTCTCTCAGAGGGTTGTGGATCTGTGGAATTCTCTGCCCCAGAGAGCTGTGGAAGCTGGGACATTGAATAAATTTAAGACAGTTTCTTAACCGATAAGGGATTAAGGAGTTATGGGGAGCGGGCAGGGAAGTGGACCTGAGTCCATGATCGGATCAGTCATGATCATATTAAATGGCGGAGCAGGCTCGAGGGGGCCATGTGGCCTACTCCTGCTCCTATTTCTTATGTTCTTGTATCTTATGAGTTTCAATAAGATCACCTCTCATTCTTCTTAACTCCAATGAGTAGAGGCCCAACCTCCTCAACCTGCACTCCCTCAATAGCAAGAATGTCCTTCCTCAGATTAGGAGACCAAAACTGAACACAATATTCCAGGTGAGGCCTCACCAAGGCCCTGTACAACTACAGTAAGACCTCCCTGCTCCTATACTCAAATCCTCTCGCTATGAAGGCCAACATACCATTTGCCTTTTTCACCGCCTGCTGTACCTGCATGCCAACTTTCAATGACTGATGTACCATGGCACCCAGGTCTCGTTGCCCTTTTCCTAATCTGTCATTCAGATAATATTCTGCCTTCATGTTTTTGCCACCAAAGTGGATAACTTCACATTTATTCACATTATACTGCATCTGCCATGCATTTGCCCACTCACTTAACCTGTCCAAGTCACCCTGCAGACTCTTACCATCCTCCTCGCAGCTCACATCACCACCCAGCTTAGTGTCATCTGCAAACTTGGAGATATTACACTCAATTCCTTCATCTAAATCATTAATGTATATTGTAAATAGCTGGGGTCCCAGCACTGAGCCCTGCGGCACCCCACTAGTCACTGCCTGCCATTCTGAAAAGGACCTGTTTATCCCGACTCTCTGCTTCCTGTCTGCCAACCAGTTCTCTATCCACATCAGTACATTACCCCCAATACCATGTGCTTTAATTTTGCACACCAATCTCTTGTGTGGGACCTTGTCAAAAGCCTTTTGAAAGTCTAAATACACCACATCCACTGGTTCTCCCTTGTCCACTCTACTCGTTACATCCTCAAAAAATTCTAGAAGATTTGTCGAGCATGATTTCCCTTTCATAAATCCATGCTGACTTGGACCGATCCTGTCACTGCTTTCCAAATGCGCTGCTATTTCATCTTTAATAATTGATTACAACATTTTCCCCACTATGATGTCAGGCTAACCGGTCTATAATTACCCGTTTTCTCTCTCCCTCCTTTTCTAAAAAGTGGTGTTACATTAGTCCAGTCCATAGAAACTGATCCAGAGTCGATAGACTGTTGGAAAATGATCACCAATGCATCCACTATTTCTAGGGCTACTTCCTTAAGTACTCTGGGATGCAGACTATCAGGCCCCGGGGATTTATCGGCTTCAATCCCATCAATTTCCCTAACACAATTTCCTGCCTAATAAGGATTTTCTTCAGTTCCTCCTTCTTGCTAGAACCTCGGTCCCCTAGTATTTCTGGAAGGTTATTTGTGTCTTCCTTCGTGAAGACAGAACCAAAGTATTTGTTCAATTGGTCCGCCATTTCTTTGTTCCCCGTTATAAATTCACCTGAATCCAACTGCAAGGGACTTCACATATCTCTTCACATTTCTCTTCACATATCTATAGAAAATTTTGCAGTCAATTTTTATGTTCCCAATAAGCTTCCTCTCGTACTCTATTTTCCCCCTCCTAATTAAACCCTTTGTCCTCCTCTGCTGAATTATAAAATTCTCCCAGTCCTCAGGTTTGCTACCTTTTCAGGCCAATTTATATGCCTCTTCTTTGGATTTAACACTATCCCTAATTTCCCTTGTTAGCCACGGTTGAGCCACCTTCTCCATTTTATTTTTACTCCAGACAGGGATGTACAATTGTTGAAGTTCATCCGTGTGATCTTTAAATGTTTGCCATTGCCTATCCACCGTCAACCCTTTAAGTATCACTCGCCAGTCTATTCTAGCCAATTCACGTCTCAATCCATCGAAGTTACCTTTCCTTAAGTTCAGGATCGGAGTCTCTGAATTAACTGTGTCACTCTCCATCTTAATAAAGAATTCTACCATATTATGGTCACTCTTCCCCAAGGGGCCTCGCACAACAAGATTGCTAATTAGTCTCTAGTTGGTTCCTCGACATATTGGTCTGGAAAACCATCCCTAATACACTCCAGGAAATCCTCCTCCACCGTATTGCTACCAGTTTGGTTAGCCCAGTTAATATGTAGATTAAAGTCGCCCATGATAACTGCTGTACCTTTAGCGCAGGAATGATTGCCAAGTACCAAATGCCCCACTAGATGGTGCAACTGGCCCTGGCCATGGAGACGCACCTCGGCATACCCAGAATTCTTGGATGAGTGCTTGCTGTGCCTACCTGCCTGTACCTGAATCTCGACACAGCAGTCCCAGAAACATTCCAACCCAGAGAGCGAGAAGAGAGGGAAAAAAAACAGCGAGGGGTTGAAACAGAGAGGATTCTTGGTGAAGGGTACCCCCCTCTCCACCCAAAAACAGCAATCTGGTTGATTTGTGAAGGTTATTTTTGCTCCAATGGAGACATAAACAGGTGCTGCAGGAGCAGAGAAGGGGGAAAACGCAACGTGAGGCGTTTCAAACTGGGATTGTGTGTGTTTTTTTTTTAAAGAGGAAGTTACCTGTGGCCATAGAACCAAAGAAACAGCGACGTGAAGAGCCCCACCGGGTTTCCTGGAGCAAACAAGATGGTATGTTGCAAATTGATTTCAAATCGATGACACCACACGCACACATTTGGAAGAGTCGATTCGGTTGTCACTTTCAGCGACTTGCTCGTCAGTTTCCGCAAAAGTTCAGCAAAAAAAAAGTTTTGAAAAAGTTTAGCAAAAAGTTTTGGAAAAGTTTCCGAGAAATTTTGAAAAAGTTTCAGAAAAGTTTTCAAAAAGTTTCTGAAAAAAGTTTTCAAAAAGTTTGGCAAAAGTTTCAACTTGGAGTGACGTTGTTGGGATAGTGTCTAAATGTTTTTTTTTTAAAAGGTCGATGTGTGGGTGACTGATCTCCGCGCATGATCTATTTCATTCCTTCCCTTTTGTGATTCCCTGAGGGCGACTTATTGTAGTTGGGCGTATTTGACGCGGCTTTGGAGAAGACCGTCTGTGCAGCTTAACTCTTCAAACTCGCAGAGTCAGCCCAGATTTCTCCCCCTTCCCCATGGCTGGTGAAGGGCACGTTCCTTGTAGCCTGTTTCTTCAGTTGGGAAGTCCCAAGGGTGGGGTGGGTCAAGGCTCCATAGTTGGAGGACAACACAAGAGGTAGCTTGGGCCTGTTACACAGGAACAGGAGGCCATTCAGCCCCTCGAGCCTGTTACACAGGAACAGGAGGCCATTCAGCCCCTCGAGCCTGTTACACAGGAACAGGAGGAGGCCCATTCAGCCCCTCGAGCCTGTTACACAGGAACAGGAGGCCATTCAGCCCCTCGAGCCTGTTACACAGGAACAGGAGGCCATTCAGCCCCTCGAGCCTGTTACACAGGAACAGGAGGCCATTCAGCCCCTCGAGCCTGTTACACAGGAACAGGAGGCCATTCAGTCCCTCGAGCCTGTTACACAGGAACAGAAGGCCATTCAGCCCCTCGAGCCTGTTACACAGGAGGAGGCCATTCAGCCCCTCGAGCCTGTTACACAGGAACAGGAGGAGGCCCATTCAGCCCCTCGAGCCTGTTACACAGGAACAGGAGGAGGCCATTCAGCCCCTCGCCTGTTACACAGGAACAGGAGGAGGCCATTCAGCCCCTCGAGCCTGTTACACAGGAACAGGAGGAGGCCATTCAGCCCCTCGAGCCTGTTACATTAGGAACAGGAGGAGGCCCATTCAGCCCCTCGAACCTGTTACATTAGGAACAGGAAGAGGCCCATTCAGCCCCTCGAGCCTGTTACATCAGGAACAGGAGGAGGCCCATTCAGCCCCTCGAGCCTATTACACAGGAACAGGAGGAGGCCCATTCAGCCCCTTAGGCCTGTTACACAGGAACAGGAGGAGGCCCATTCAGCCCCTCGAGCCTGTTACACAGGAACAGGAGGAGGCCCACTCAGCCCCTCGGGCCTGTTACACAGGAACAGGAGGAGGCCCATTCAGTCCCTCGGGCCTGTTACACAGGAACAGGAGGAGGCCCATTCAGCCCCTCGAGCCTGTTACACAGGAACAGGAGGAGGCCCATTCAGCCCCTCGAGCCTGTTACATTAGGAACAGGAGGAGGCCCATTCAGCCCCTCGAGCCTGTTACATCAGGAACAGGAGGAGGCCCATTCAGCCCCTCGAGCCTGTTTCACAGGAACAGGAGGAGGCCCATTCAGCCCCTCGGGCCTGTTACACGGGAACAGGAGGAGGCCCATTCAGCTCCTCGAGCCTGTTACATTAGGAACAGGAGGAGGCCCATTCAGCCCCTCGAGCCTGTTACACAGGAACAGGAGGAGGCCCATTCAGCCCCTCGGGCCTGTTACACGGGAACAGGAGGAGGCCCATTCAGCCCCTCGGGCCTGTTGCTCAATTCAATGAGATCGTGGCTGATCTGTGTCTTAACTCCACCTACTCTTAATAACCTTGCCGAACAAAAATCTATCAATCCCAGTTTTGAAAGCTCCAATTGATCCCCGGCCTCGACAGCTTTTTGGGGGAGAGAGTTCCAGATTCCCACGGCCCTTTGTGTGAAGAAGTGCTCCCTGACATCACCCCTGAACGGCCTGGCTCGAATTGTAAGGTGAGGCCCCCTTGTTCTGGGCTCCCCCCACCAGAGGAAACAGTTCCTCTCTCGATCCACCCGATCGAATCCTTCAATCATCGTAAACACCCTCGATCAGACCGTCCCCCTCAATCTTCGACACTCGAGGGAACACAATCCCAGTCTGTGCGGCCTGCCCTCGGGATTTAACCCTTTCAACCCCTGGGTATCATTCTGGGGAATCTGTCCCACTCCCCCCTCCGAGGCCGATATATCCTCCCTGAGGGGCGGGGTCGCAGAACTGGACCCAGTTACTCCCCACGGGGTCTGACCAGAGCTATGTACAACTGAGACATCCCTTCCTCCCCTCTGTATTCCAGCCCCCTCGCGATAAAGGCCAACGCTCCATTAGCCAAGAGGTTGTGGGCCCAAAAAAACCTTGCATTTATATTGCGCCTTTAACATGATGAACCATCCCAAGATGCTGCACAGGAGTCTCATGCAATAAATATTTCACACCGGGCCGCATAAGGAGAGATTAGGGCAGAAGCTTAGTCAAGCAGGTCTGTTTTAAGGAGCGTCTTGAAGGAGGAGAGAGAGGCGGAGAGGTTTAGGGAGGGAGTTCCAGAGCTTGGGGCACAGGCAACAGAAGGCACGGCCACCGATGGTGGAGCGATTATAATCAGGGATGCTCAAGAGGGCAGAATTAGAGGAGCGCAGAGATCTCGGGGGGTTGTGGGGGGGGCGGGGGGCGGTTGTGGGGCTGGAGGAGGTTACAGAGATAGGGAGGGGTGTAGGGGCTGGAGGAGGTTAGAGAGATAGGGAGGGGTGTAGGGGCTGGAGGAGGTTACAGAGATAGGGAGGGGTGTAGGGTTTGGAGGAGGTTACAGAGATAGGGAGGAGTGTAGGTGCTGGAGGAGGTTACAGAGATAGGGAGGGGTGTAGGGGCTGGAGGAGGTTACAGAGATAGGGAGGGGTGTAGGGTTTGGAGGAGGTTACAGAGATAGGGAGGGCTGTAGGTGCTGGAGGAGGTTAGAGAGATAGGGAGGGGTGTCGGGGCTGGAGGAGGTTACAGAGATAGGGAGGGGTTTAGGAGCTGGAGGGGGTTACAGAGATAGGGAGGGGTGTAGGAGCTGGAGGGGGTTACAGAGACAGGGAGGGGTGTAGGGGCTGGAGAAAGTTACAGAGATAGGGAGGGGTGTAGGAGCTGGAGGGGGTTACAGAGACAGGGAGGGGTGTAGGAGCTGGAGGGGGTTACAGAGATAGGGAGGGATGTAGGGGCTGGAGGGGGTTACAGAGACAGGGAGGGGTGTAGGGGCTGGAGGGGGTTACAGAGATAGGGAGGGGTGTAGGAGCTGGAGGGGGTTACAGAGACAGGGAGGGGTGTAGGGGCTGGAGGTGGTTACAGAGATAGGGAGGGGTGTAGGGGCTGGAGGGGGTTACAGAGATAGGGAGGGGTGTGGGGCAGTGGAGGGAATTGAAAACAAGGATGAGAATTTTGAAATCGAGGCATTGCTTATGTGGGTCATTGTCACGTTGCTGTGTGTGGGAGCTTGCTGTGCGCAGATTGAACTGGTGCCTTTCCCACAGTGCAACAGCGACCGCACTCCACGACAAAAAGTGCTTCATTGGCTGCAAAGCGCTCGGGGACGTCCCGCGGATGTGACAGGCTCTACAAAATTGCAAGTCTGCCTCTTCGTAAACTGTGGAGAACATCCGACTGTTGAAACATGTCAGCGACAGTGCCGGGTTTTATCGCAACACAGAGGCTCCAGGTCTCTGCATCACGCCCGAGAGGGCCTGACGTACACAGGAATTTCCACGCCCTTCCCGCTCACACTGTCGACACTTGTCGGCACACAGCTCAACGTGGCCGTTAATCTCGGGGAACAAGGAGAGACGATGGTGCGTTGGCCATCATTGATCCCCGACCTTACCCACCCAGGATGTCGGTCGGGGAGGGGAGGGGAGGGGAGGGGAGGGGAGGGAGACTTGCCTGTCTACACCCGCTCTCGCCACCTCGGGACATGCCCGAGCGCTTCACAGCCAATGAAGTACTTTTGGAGTGCGGTCACTGTTGTATTGTTGGGAAACGCGGCAGCTCAATTTGCGCACAGCAAGCTCCCACACACAGCGATGTGACAATGACCCGGATCATCTGTTTCAGTGATGTTGGTTGAGGGATAAATATTGGCTCCACGACACCGGGGAGAACTCCACCTGCTCTTCTGTCAGTCGTGCCAATGAAGGAGATTACAGAGAGAGGGAGGGGTGCAGGGGCTGCAGGAGGTTACAGAGATAGGGAGGGGTGTAGGGGCTAGAGGAGGTTACAGAGATAGGGAGAGGTGTAGGGGCTGGAGGAGGTTACAGAGATAGGGAGGGGTGTAGGGGCTGGAGGAGGTTACAGAACTAGGGAGGGGTGTAGTGGCTGGAGGAGGTTACAGAGAAAGGAGGGGTGTAGGGGCTGGAGGGATTTGTAAACAAGGATGAGAATTTTGAAATTGAGGCGTTGCTTAACCAGGATCAATGTAGGTCAGCGAGCACAGGGGGCGATGGGTGAGCAGGACTCGGTGCGAGTTAGGACACGGGGCAGCGAGCACAGGGGGCGATGGGTGAGCGGGACTCGGTGCGAGTTAGGGCACGGGGGCAGCGAGCACAGGGGGTGATGGGTGAGTGGGACTCGGTGCGAGTTAGGACACGGGGGCAGCGAGCACAGGGGGTGATGGGTGAGCGGGACTGGGTGCGAGTTAGGACACGGGGGCAGCGAGCACAGGGGGCGATGGGTGAGCGGGACTCGGTGCGAGTTAGGACACGGGGGCAGTGAGCACAGGGGGTGATGGGTGAGCGGGACTCGGTGCGAGTTAGGACACGGGGGCAGCGAGCACAGGGGGTGATGGGTGAGTGGGACTCAGTGCGAGTTAGGACACGGGGGCAGCGAGCACAGGGGGTGATGGGTGAGTGGGACTCAGTGCGATTTAGGACACGGGGGCAGCGAGCACAGGGGGTGATGGGTGAGCGGGACTGGGTGCGAGTTAGGACACGGGGGCAGCGAGCACAGGGGGTGATGGGTGAGTGGGACTCGGTGCGAGTTAGGACACGGGGGCAGCGAGCACAGAGGGTGATGGGTGAGCGGGACTCGGTGCGATTTAGGACACGGGGCAGCGAGCACAGGGGGTGATGGGTGAGCGGAACTCGGTGTGAGTTAGGACACGGGGCAGCGAGCACAGGGGGTGATGGGTGAGCGGGACTCGGTGCGAGTTAGGACACGGGGGCAGCGAGCACAGGGGGTGATGGGTGAGCGGAACTCGGTGCGAGTTAGGACACGGGGGCAGCGAGCACAGGGGGCGATGGGTGAGCGGGACTCGGTGCGAGTTAGGACACGGGGGCAGCGAGCACAGGGGGTGATGGGTGAGCGGGACTCGGTGCGAGTTAGGACACGGGGGCGGCCGAGTTTTGGATCTAGTTTACGTCGGGTCGAATGTGGGAGGCCGGCCGGGAGTGCGTTGGAATTGTCAAGTCTGACCTTGATTAGATCGCCACTGAACCGTCTAAACACAAGGGATTGGGAGCCTGGTTTATGCAACTGGACCTGCTCCCACACCGAAACCAAAGCTCAAAGAGCTAAGGAAACAGAGTTGTGTTTGGCCGGCAAATATCTGCTCAGCGAACAACCTTTCGCGACCGGGAGATCGGATGGGGCTGCCCTTTGGGGTCTGTGCCTCTCAGTAATCCGTGACGTGGGGGCGAGTGTTGTGGGGTGAGGGGGGAAATCGGTCTGTCGCAAATTGTTTCGAAGATTTTTGAGAGAAAGTCACGAGTGATGCAGCGATGTGTATCCGGTTACTTAAGGCAGTCTCGCTCCTCCCCAAATATCAGGAGCAACCTCGTTATTAATCGCACAGGAAGAGGGTCGCGAGCTGAGATTAACAGTTTGATGCCCAAAGTTTTTTTTTTACTCGTGTACATATTTTAAGCAGTTTCGCCCAGAGCGTGGAACTCACCACTACGGGAACAGACTATTACAGGAACAGTAGCATAGTGGTTATATCACTGGACCAATGATCCAGACCGTGGACTAGTGATCCACAGACCCGAGTTCAAATCCCACCGCGGCAGATTCTGGAAATTTAGATTCAGTTAATTAAATAAAATCTAGAATCAGAAGCGAGTGTCCGTATAGTATTAGGCGGTCCCTCGTGTCGAGGATCACTTGCTTCCATGCCAAAAAAGAGATCTGTTCACAGGTTAGCGGGCATAATAGAATAAGGGGCCTCATCATTGAGATGAGGAGGAATTTCTTCTCTCGGAGGGTTGTAAATCTGTGGAATTCGTTGCCTCAGAGAGCTGTGGAAGCCGGGATATTGAATAAATTTAAGACAGAGATAGACAGTTTCTTAACCGATAAGGGGGCGGGCAGGGAAGTGGAGCTGAGTCCATGATCGTATTAAATGGCGGAGCAGGCTCGAGGGGCCGTATGGCCGACTCCTGCTCCTATTTCTTATGTGTTTCAATGAAGGACCTAATACTCCAGATCCCCAACCACATCCTGAAGGGTGGAAGGTGCCTGTGGGTGGATTTTTTTAACGTGGGGTGACCGTTGCACACCAGCCACCACACGGGGCTTGACAGAGCGAGGTCTCGGTCCAGGGGCAAGGGTTAACCAGGACGGCTGGAGACCAGCTCTGCTGCACGGACCCAGTGCGCCCACATATCGCACAGTGTGGGCTGGGCCCGTGCTGCCCCTGGGCCCTATGGAACAACAAAGGCACGGTCTAGTGCAATGGGAAAAGGGACTGGATCTTGTCAGCCTTGTTCATTGGTAGCACTCTCGCCCCTGAGTCATGGGTTCGAGCACATATTTTGGGCCGAGGCTCGTGGCGCCCATGCTGAGGGGTGCTGCACTGTCGGAGGTGCCGTCTTTCCAATAAGCCTTCAACCCGACGCCTTGTCTGCCCTTGCAGGTTGATAGAGAATTCAAACAGGCTGCATTTCGACAGGCTGTGAAAATTCACAGACACCAAGTCAGAGATGCTACGTGAGTGGGAGCATGTTGCATTAAGTCATCAATCAACTTGACATTTTAGGACCTTGGGTAGTGAGCCAATTAAAAGGTTAAAAGACGATTAATTGAGCCAGTAAGGTCAAAGAAGGCGAGTTCTTTTCTGCAAATTGAACCCGGTATAAATACAGCCATTTTGGCCATGTGATATCAGAAGGACAAAGACCTGGCTTAAAGCCAAGAGCTTGTTACTGCTGCTAAAATAAAGTGACATTAAAACTACAATCGGAGTTTGTATTTCATTGGAAATTAAGAGATCTAACACAGGTGGATGTAAAAAAATCCCACGGCCACTAATTGAAGAGTAACAAAATGCTCTCCAGGGTCACAGGCCTTAGTGTCAAGTAATGTGGATAAATGTGAGCTTATCCACTTTGGGGGCAAAAACAGGAAGGCAGATTATTATCTGAATGGTGACAGATTAGGAAAAGGGGGAGGTGCAATGAGACCTGGGTGTCATGGTACATCAGTCATTGAAAGTTGGCATGCAGGTACAGCAGGCGGTGAAGAAGGCAAATGGCATGTTGGCCTTCATAGCGAGAGGATTTGAGTATAGGAGCAGGGAGGTCTTGCTGCAGTTATACAGGGCCTTGGTGAGGCCACACTTGGAGTATTGTGTACAGTTTTGGTCTCCTAATCTGAGGAAGGACATTCTTGCTATTGAGGGAGTGCAGCGAAGGTTCACCAGACTGATTCCCGGGATGGCAGGACTGACATATGAAGAAAGACTGGATCGACTAGGCTTATATTTACTGGAATTTAGAGGAATGAGAGGGGATCTCATCGAAACATAAAATTCTGACGGGATTGGACAGGTTAGATGCAGGAAGAATGTTCCCGATGTTGGGGAAGTCCAGAACCAGGGGTCACACAGTCTAAGGATAAGGGGTAAGCCATTTAGGACCGAGATGAGAAACTTCTTCACTCAGAGAGTTGTGAACCTGTGGAATTCTCTACCACAGAAAGTTGTTGAGGCCAGTTCGTTGGATATATTCAAAAGGGAGTTAGATGTGGCCCTTACGGCTAAAGGGATCAAGGGGTATGGAGAGAAAGCAGGAATGGGGTACTGAAGTTGCATGATCAGCCATGATCTTACTGAATGGTGGTGCAGGCTCGAAGGGCCGAATGGCTGAACTCCTGCACCTATTTTCTATGTTTCTATGAATTAATTCCTTTCTCGGCGTGGAAGCAAGCCATCCTCGTTTCGAGGGCCTGCCTCTGATGATGAATTGGGGATGGCCAATAAATAGCGGCCTTGCCAGGAACGCGCACATCCCAGGAACAAATGGAGCGATTGAGGAGAGTTGCGTTTCAGGGGAAGCTGGATAAACACATGAGGGAGAAAGGAATAGAGGGATATGTTGTTGGGGGGAGAGGGAGAGGGAGAGGGAGAGGGGTGGGATGGGGCTGGTGTGGATCATAAACCCTGGCACAGAGCGGTGGGCCCAAAGGCCTGTTTCTGTGCAGGACGCTCTGTGAGATGGAGATCTCGGGGCACAGTTTCAGAGAGGTAAGAGGTTCCAAACATGCCCTTTCCGTTCGGGAACACGGAGTTAGATTCCAGGCCAACCTCGAAGGTTAAATTCTCCTCCTGGCCACGGTCATGGTTCAAAGTTTAAAATCATTTGGTCAGTCTGCACTGAGGTGCTGACTCATGGCACAAGACAGCCCAGCGAACCCGTCGATTAGATTCCAGCCTGTCACCCCCTCTAGCCCCTACGCTCCTCCCTATCTCTGTAACCTCCTCCAGCCCTACACCCCTCCCTATCTTTGTAACCGCCTCCAGCCCTACACCCCTCCCTATCTCTGTAACCTCCTCCAGCCCCTACACCCCTCCCTATCTCTGTAACCTCCTCCAGCCCCTACACCCCTCCCTATCTCTGTAACCTCCTCCAGCCCCTACACCCCTCCCTATCTCTGTAATCTCCTCCAGCCCCTACACCCCTCCCTATCTCTGTAACCTCCTCCAGCCCCTACACCCCTCCCTATCTCTGTAACACCCTCCAGCCCCTACACCACTCCCTATCTCTGTAACCCCCTCCAGCCCTACACTCCTCCCTATCTCTGTAACCTCCTCCAGCCCCTACACCCCTCCCTATCTCTGTTACCTCCTCCAGCCCCGACACCCCTCCCTCTCTCTCTAACCTCCTCCAGCCCCTACACCCCTCCCTATCTCTCTAACCTCCTCCAGCCCCTACACCCCTCCCTATCTCTGTAACACCCTCCAGCCCCTACACCCCTCCCTATCTCTGTAACCTCCTCCAGCCCCGACACCCCTCCCTCTCTCTCTAACTTCCTCCAGCCCCGACACCCCTCCCTATCTCTGTAACCTCCTCCAACCCCCCCCGAGATCTCTGCCCTCCTCCAATTCTGCCCTCTTGCACATCCCCCGATTTCCATCGCTCCACCATCGGTGGCCGTGCCTTCAGCTGCCTGGGGCCCCAAGCTCTGGAACTCCCTCCCTAAACCTCTCCGCCTCTCTCTCCTCCTTTAAGACGCTCCTTAAAACCCACCTCTTTGACCCAGCTTTTGGCCGCGTGTCCAGAATATCGCCATATGTCTCGGGGTCAGACTTTGTCTGATCACGCTGGGGCCGTTTGCCTATGCCGTAGGCGCTATATAAATGCCAGTTGGTGTTGTAGAGTTGGGATGTTATGAGGTCATGAATGAAAGTGATTCCTTTTCTGATGGACACAGGGCAGCAAGGAGCGATATCATTGGCAGGCACAGAATGTGAAGCACAGTGGAGTAGACGATATGGTGTTACTCTCCAAAATCACGGAGGAGGCCATTGTCGACAACCTCCGGAAACGCTACATGGATGATTACATTTTCGTATCCTTCTCCCGGCGTGGGCGTGACCTTTCACCTCCGGGGCAGGGGCAAGGTCACATGGGGGGGTCGGGGGTCGAGCTGAAGGTGTTGGTTGTGGCTCAGTAGGTAGCACTCCGTCTCTCTCTCGCCTGCGGGTCAGAAGGTCATGAGTTCGAGGGCGACGTCAGAGACTCGAGCACATAATCCAGGCCGACACTCCCAGGGCCAGTGCTGAGGGAGCGCCGCACTGTCGGAGGGGCGGTACTGAGGGAGCGCCGCATTGTCGGAGGGGCGGAATTGAGGGAGCGCCGCACTGTCGGAGGGGCGGTACTGAGGGAGCGCCGCACTGTCGGAGGGGCAGTACTGAGGGAGCGCCGCACTGTCGGAGGGGCGGTACTGAGGGAGCGCCGCACTGTCGGAGGGGCGGTACTGAGGGAGCGCCGTACTGTCGGAGGGGCGGTACTGAGGGAGCGCCGCACTGTCGGAGGGGCGGTACTGAGGGAGCGCCGCACTGTCGGAGGGGCGGTACTGAGGGAGCGCCGCACTGTCGGAGGGGCGGTACTGAGGGAGCGCCGCACTGTCGGAGGGGCGGTACTGAGGGAGCGCCGCACTGTCGGAGGGGCAGGACTGAGGGATTGCGATTGGTCCGTTGCCTCTGAGCACGGTCTGCCTCCCACCCGGTGAGCGGGGGGAGTGGGTGGGCCGTGGGGAGGGGCTCGGAGGGGGGGGGTGGGCGCGGAGAGATCTTAACGAAATCCGATCCCAATCCTCCCGGTTGATTCTTGAACCCCTGGAATGCAGACATACATCGGCCCCGTGCTCATCTCGATCAACCCGTTCAAGCAGATGCCTTACTTCACCGATCGGGAGGTGGAATTGTACCAAGGCGCAGTAAGTCTCGCTTTAAACCTTCAATATAACACTTATTTCTTTATCAATGAGGCAGTAGGTTGCTATCGAGTTCTCTCACAAGTCCTAGTCATAAGAACGTAAGAGTTAGGAGCAGGAGTCGGCCATTCGGCCCCTCGAGCCTCTCCGCCATTCAATCAGATCACGGCTGATCTTCGACCTCAACTCCACTTTCCCGCCCGATCCCTCGATTCCCCTCGAGTACAAAAACCTACCGATCTCGGCCTTGGATATACTCAACGACTGAGCCTCCACAGCCCTCTGGGGCAGAGAATCCCAAAGATTCACCACCCTCTGAGTGAAGAAATTCCTCCTCCTCTCAGTCCTCAATGGCCGAGCCCTTATCCTGAGACTGTGTGACCCCCTGGTTCGAGACTCCCCAGCCCGGGGGAAACACCCTCCCTGCATCTACCCTGTCGAGCCCTCTCGGAATGTTGTATGTTTCAATGAGATCACCTCTCCTTCTTCTAAACTGAATTAAAGGGTACAGTTCTAAAGCGGGTGCATGAACAGAGAGACCTGGGGGTACATGTGGACAAATCGCTGACTGTGGCAGGGCAGGTTAAGAAAGCTCACGGGATCCTGGGCTTCGTAAATAGAGGCACAGAGTACAAAAACAAGGAAGTTATGATGAACCTGTTATAAATCACTGGTTCGGCCCCAGCTGGAGTATTGTCTCCAATTCTGGGCCCCGTACTTTAGGCAGGATGTGAAGGCCTTGGAGAGGGTGGGGAGGAGATTGACCAGAATGGTCCCGGGGATGAGGGCCTTCAGTGACGGGGAGAGACTGGAGAAGCCGGGGCTGTTCTCCTCGGAGCAGAGAAGGTCGAGAGGAGATTTCATCGAGATGTTCAAAATCATGAGGGGCCTGGCCAGAGTAGATAGAGAGAGAAACTGTTCCCATTGGTGTAAGGGTGGAGAACCAGAGGGCACGGATTTAAGGCGATCGGCAGAAAGGCGACACGAGGGAAAACGTTTTTACGCAGCGAGTGGTTAGGATCTGGAATGCGCTGACGGAGAGGGCGGGGGAGGCAGACTCAATCGCGGCTTTCAAAAGGGAGTTGGATAAGTATCTGGAGGGTAAGTATGTGCAGGGCTCCGGGGAAAGGCCGGGGGGAGTGGGACTGGCTGAGAGCCGGCACAGGCTCGAGGGGCCCAATGGCCTCCTGTGCTGCAACCGTTCTCTGATTCTGTGAGAGCGTGGGCCCATTCTACTCAATATTCCCTCGTAAGGTCAACTTATATCCCTCAACCAATGTCACTAAAACAGATTATTAGTGTCAGCCGTGGTTCAGTGGGCAGCACTCTCATCCCTGAGTCAGAAGGTTGTGGGTTCGAGTCCCACTCCAGGGACTTGAGCACGTAAATCTAGGCTGACACTCCCAGTGCAGTACTGAGGGAGCGCCGTACTCTCGGAGGGGCAGTACTGAGGGAGCGCCGCACTGTTGGAGGGGCGGTACTGAGGGAGCGCCGCACTGTCGGAGGGGCGGTACTGAGGGAGTGTCGGAGGGGCAGTACTGAGGGAGCGCCGCACTGTCGGAGGGGCGGTACTGAGGGAGCGCCGCACTGTCGGAGGGGCGGTACTGAGGGAGCGCCGCACTGTCGGAGGGGCGGTACTGAGGGAGCGCCGCACTGTCGGAGGGGCGGTACTGAGGGAGTGCCGCACTGTCGGAGGTGCCGTCTTTCGGATGAGACGTTAAACCGAGGCCCCGTCTGCCCTCTCGGGTGGATGTAAAAGATCCCGGGGCCACTATTGGAAGAAGAGCAGGGGGAGTTCTCCCCGGTGTCCTGGGGCCAATATTTATCCCTCAACCAACATCACAAAAACAGATGATCTGGGTCATTATCACATCGCTGTGTGTGGGAGCTTGCTGTGCGCAAATTAAGCTGCCGCGTTTCCCACAATGCAACAGTGAGCGCACTCCAAAAGCACTTCATTGGCTGTAAAGCGCTTTGGGACGTCCGGTGGTCGTGAAAGGCGCTATAGAAATGCAAGTCTTTTTAAGGCTTGTAGTTTTCACGTTTGCTGACGAGTTTCACTCTTGGCAGTAATCAGCTGGTCGGATGGCCCTGCTCCTTGTCCCTGGTGAATATTTAACCAGGCCTGTCTTCGAATGCCGGGCCTGGGCTGAATTGGTTTCAGGGTTAGGCTGTGGAATGATTCACTGGCGCAGGCCCAATTAACCGGACCAATCAGACTGGAGTTCAGGAGGACGTGTAATTCAATCCCTTTGTTTTGATTGTTCAAGGGTTTGGCTTCTGCGCCAGGCGAAGATTGCTAACTCCTGCTTGTGTGCCTTAGCTAGGTGCGGCCTCTCTCTAACCCGAGCCAGGGGCCCGATTTCACAACTCCACCAGGCGTCAAAGTGGAGCAGACACTGTCCGAGGGGCAAAATATCTCCTGGGGAGAGAGGAGGTGGAGAGGGAACCCATTTTCTATTAACTCTTTCCCCCCCCTCCAACCCCACTCTCCACCAGGAACTGCATTTGTAGAATCCTACAGCGCAGGAAGATCCCATGGAGCCCGTGCTGTGCCGGCTCTGTGACAGAGCGACCCAATCAGTCCCACTCCCCCCCCCCCCTGCTCTTTCCCCACAGCCCGGCACATTTCCCCCCCTTCCAGTATTTACCCAATTCCCCTGTTTGAATGTCACTGTTGTGTAGAGTTTTGGTCTCCTAATCTGAGGAAGGACGTTCTTGCTATTGAGGGAGTGCAGCGAAGGTTCACCAGACTGATTCCCGGGATGGCAGGACTGACATATGAAGAAAGACTGGATCAGCTAGGCTTATACTCACTGGAATTTAGAAGAATGAGAGGGGGTCTCATAGAAACATATAAAATTCTGACGGGACTGGACAGGTTAGATGCAGGAAGAATGTTCCCGATGTTGGGGAAGTCCAGAACCAGGGGTCACAGTCTAAGGATAAGGGGTAAGCCATTTAGGACCGAGATGAGGAGAAACTTCTTCACCCAGAGAGTGGTGAACCTGTGGAATTCTCGACCACAGAAAGTTGTTGAGGCCAATTCGTTAGATATATTCAAAAGGGAGTTAGATGTGGCCCTTACGGCTAAAGGGATCAGGGGGTATGGAGAGAAAGCAGGAATGGGGTACTGAAGTTGCATGATCAGCCATGATCATATTGAATGGTGGTGCAGGCTCGAAAGGCCGAATGGCCTGCTCCTGCACCTATTTTCTATGTTTCTATGCTTATGCAATCCACTGTTTGAAAGCCCCCGATTGAATCTGCTCCCACCGCCCTTTCAGGCAGCGCGTTCCCGATCACAACAACTCGCTGCGTCAAAAACACATTCTCCCCATCTCCCCCTCTGGTTCCATCGCCGATTATCGTCAATCTGTGTCCCCCTGGTTACCCACCCTCCTGCCCCCGGGAACAGTCTCTCCTGATTTACTCCTCAAAACCCCTCGTGATAGTGAACCCCTCGATTAAATCTCCCCCTTAACCTTCTCTGCTCCGAGGAGAACAACCCCGGCTTCTCCAGTCTCCCCGTCACTCAACTATTTACAATCTATATTCACGACTTGGAAGAAGGGACCGAGTGTAACGTAGCCAGGTTTGCTGACGATACAAAGATGGGTGGGAAAGCAATGTGTGAGAAGGACACACAAAATCTGCAAAGGGACATAGGCAGGCTAAGTGAGTGGGCAAAAATTTGTCAAATGGGAGTAAAATGTGGGAAAGTGTGAGGTCATCCACGTTGGCAGAAATAATAGAAAAGCAAATTATAATTTAAATGGATAAAAATTGCAAAGTACAGCGGGACCTGGGGGTACTTGTGCATGAACCACAAAAGGATAGTATGCAGGTACAGCAAGTGATCAGGAAGGCCAATGGAATCTTGGTCTTTATTGCAAAGGGGATGGAGTATAAAAGCAGGGAAGTCTTGCTACAGTTATACAGGGTATTGGTGAGGCCACACCTGGAGTACTGCGTGCAGTTTTGGTTTCCATATTTACGAAAGGATATACTTGCTTTGGGGCAGTTCAGAGAAGGTTCACTCGGTTGATTCCGGGGATGAGGGGGTTGACTTATGAGGAAAGGTTGAGGAGGTTGGGCCTCTACTCATTGGAGTTTATAAGAATTCGGAGGGGCGGTACTGAGGGAGCGCCGCACTGTCGGAGGGGCGGTGCTGAGGGAGTGCCGCACTGTCGGAGGGGCAGTACTGAGGGAGCCCCGCACTGTCCAAGGTGCCGTCTGTTGGACGAGACGTTAAACCGAGGCCCCGTCTGCCCTCTCGGGTGGATGTAAAAGATCCCGGGGCCACTATTGGAAGAAGAGCAGGGGGAGTTCTCCCCAGTGTCCTGGGGCCAATATTTATCCCTCAACCAACATCACTAAAACAGGTGATCCGGGTCATTATCACATTGCTGTGTGTGGGAGCTTGCTGTGCGCAAATTGAGCTGCCGCGTTTCCCACAATACAACAGTGACCGCACTCCAAAAGTACTTCATTGGCTGTAAAGCGCTTAGGGACGTCCGGTGGTCGGGAAAGGTGCTATAGAAATACAAGTCTGTCTTTCTTTCTAATGTGATGGGCCATCAGTCAAGGAGATGTTAATTCAAGGTGTGACCTTTGGGAGTGGGAACGGTTTGATGAAATGTGGGCGACAACAACAGTAGTAACAACTTGCATTTATATAGCACCCTTAATGTAGTGAAACGTCCCAAGGTGCTTCATACAGCGATTATCAGACAAAATCTGACCCCGAGCCACATAAAGAGATATTAGGGGCAGGTGATCAAAAGTTGGGTCAAAGATGTTGGTTTTAAGGAGCGTCTTGAAGGAGGAGAGAGAGGCGGAGAGGTTGAGGGAGGGAGTTCCAGAGCTTGGGGCCCAGGCAGCTGAAGGCACGGCCACCGATGGTGGAGCGATTATAATCGGGGGATGGGCAAGAGGGCAGAATTAGAGGAGTGCAGAGATCTGAGGGCTGTCGGGGCTGGAGGAGGTTGCAGAGATAGGGAGGGGTGTAGGGGCTGGAGGAGGTTATAGAGATAGGGAGGGGTGTAGGGGCTGGAGGAGGTTACAGAGAGAGGGAGGGGTGTAGGGGCTGGAGGAGGTTACAGAGATAGGAGGGGTGCAGGGGCTGGAGGAGGTTACAGAGATAGGGAGGGGTGTAGGGGCTGGAGGAGGTTACAGAGATAGGGAGAGGTGTAGGGGCTGGAGGAGGTTACAGAGATAGGGAGGGGTGTAGGGGCTGGAGATGGTTACAGAGATAGGGAGGGGTGTAGGGGCTGGAGGAGGTTACAGAGATAGGGAGGGGTGTAGGGGCTGGAGGTGGTTACAGAGATAGGGAGGGGTGTAGAGGCTGGAGGTGGTTACAGAGATAGGGAGGGGTGTAGGGGCTGGAGGGGGTTACAGAGATAGGTAGGGGTGTAGGGGCTGGAGGAGGTTACAGAGATAGGGAGGGGTGTAGGGGCTAGAGGAGGTTACAGAGATAGGGAGGGGTGTAGGGGCTGGAGGTGGTTACAGAGATAGGGAGGGGTGTAGAGGCTGGAGGTGGTTACAGAGATAGGGAGGGGTGTAGGGGCTGGAGGTGGTTACAGAGATAGGGAGGGGTGTAGGGGCTGGAGGTGGTTACAGAGATAGGGAGAGGTGTAGAGGCTGGATCTGGTTACAGAGATAGGGAGGGGTGTAGGGGCTGGAGATGGTTACAGAGATAGGGAGGGGTGTAGGGGCTGGAGGTGGTTACAGAGATAGGGAGGGGTGTAGAGGCTGGAGGTGGTTACAGAGATAGGGAAGGGTGTAGAGGCTGGAGGTGGTTACAGAGATAGGGAGGGGTGTAGGGGCTGGAGTGGGTTACAGAGATAGGGAGGGGTGTAGGGGCTGGAGGGGGTTACAGAGATAGGTAGGGGTGTAGGGGCTGGAGGAGGTTACAGAGATAGGGAGGGGTGTAGGGGCTAGAGGAGGTTACAGAGATAGGGAGGGGTGTAGGGGCTGGAGGTGGTTACAGAGATAGGGAGGGGTGTAGAGGCTGGAGGTGGTTACAGAGATAGGGAGGGGTGTAGGGGCTGGAGGTGGTTACAGAGATAGGGAGGGGTGTAGGGGCTGGAGGTGGTTACAGAGATAGGGAGAGGTGTAGAGGCTGGATCTGGTTACAGAGATAGGGAGGGGTGTAGGGGCTGGAGGTGGTTACAGAGATAGGGAGGGGTGTAGGGGCTGGAGGTGGTTACAGAGATAGGGAGGGGTGTAGAGGCTGGAGGTGGTTACAGAGATAGGGAAGGGTGTAGAGGCTGGAGGTGGTTACAGAGATAGGGAGGGGTGTAGGGGCTGGAGTGGGTTACAGAGATAGGTAGGGGTGTAGGGGCTGGAGGTGGTTACAGAGATAGGGAGGGGTGTAGGGGCTGGAGGAGGTTACAGAGATAGGGAGGGGTGTATGGACTGGAGGAGGTTACAGAGATAGGGAGGGGTGTGGGGCTGGAGGTGGTTACAGAGATAGGGAGGGGTGTAGGGGCTGGAGGAGGTTACAGAGATAGGGAGGGGTGTAGGGGCTGGAGGGGGTTACAGAGATAGGGAGGGGTGTAGGGGCTGGAGGGGGTTACAGAGATAGGTAGGGGTGTAGGGGCTGGAGGTGGTTACAGAGATAGGGAGGGGTGTAGGGGCTGGAGGGGGTTACAGAGATAGGGAGGGGTGTAAGGGCTGGAGGTGGTTACAGAGATAGGGAGGGGTGTAGGGGCTGGAGGAGGTTACAGAGATAGGGAGGGGTGTAGGGGCTGGAGGTGGTTACAGAGATAGGGAGGGGTGTAGAGGCTGGAGGTGGTTACAGAGATAGGGAGGGGTGTAGGGGCTGGAGGGGGTTACAGAGATAGGTAGGGGTGTAGGGGCTGGAGGAGGTTACAGAGATAGGGAGGGGTGTAGGGGCTAGAGGAGGTTACAGAGATAGGGAGGGGTGTAGGGGCTGGAGGTGGTTACAGAGATAGGGAGGGGTGTAGAGGCTGGAGGTGGTTACAGAGATAGGGAGGGGTGTAGGGGCTGGAGGTGGTTACAGAGATAGGGAGGGGTGTAGGGGCTGGAGGTGGTTACAGAGATAGGGAGAGGTGTAGAGGCTGGATCTGGTTACAGAGATAGGGAGGGGTGTAGGGGCTGGAGGTGGTTACAGAGATAGGGAGGGGTGTAGGGGCTGGAGGTGGTTACAGAGATAGGGAGGGGTGTAGGGGCTGGAGGTGGTTACAGAGATAGGGAGGGGTGTAGAGGCTGGAGGTGGTTACAGAGATAGGGAGGGGTGTAGAGGCTGGAGGTGGTTACAGAGATAGGGAGGGGTGTAGGGGCTGGAGGTGGTTACAGAGATAGGGAGGGGTGTAGGGGCTGGAGGTGGTTACAGAGATAGGGAGGGTGTAGGGGCTGGAGGTGGTTACAGAGATAGGGAGGGGTGTAAGGGCTGGAGGTGGTTACAGAGATAGGGAGGGTGTAGGGGCTGGAGGTGGTTACAGAGATAGGGAGGGGTGTAAGGGCTGGAGGAGGTTACAGAGATAGGGAGGGGTGTAGGGGCTGGAGGTGGTTACAGAGATAGGGAGGGGTGTAGGGGCTGGAGGTGGTTACAGAGATAGGGAGGGGTGTAGGGGCTGGAGGTGGTTACAGAGATAGGGAGGGTGTAGGGGCTGGAGGTGGTTACAGAGATAGGGAGGGTGTAGGGGCTGGAGGTGGTTACAGAGAAAGGGAAGGGTGTAAGGGCTGGAGGTGGTTACAGAGATAGGGAGGCGTGTAGGGGCTGGAGGGGGTTACAGAGATAGGGAGGGTGTAGGGGCTGGAGGTGGTTACAGAGATAGGGAGGGGTGTAAGGGCTGGAGGTGGTTACAGAGATAGGGAGGGGTGTAGGGGCTGGAGGGGGTTACAGAGATAGGGAGGGGTGTAAGGGCTGGAGGTGGTTACAGAGATAGGGAGGGTGTAGGGGCTGGAGGTGGTTACAGAGATAGGGAGGGTGTAGGGGCTGGAGGAGGTTACAGAGATAGGGAGGGTGTAAGGGCTGGAGGTGGTTACAGAGATAGGGAGGGATGTAAGGGCTGGAGGGGGTTACAGAGATAGGGAGGGATGTAAGGGCTGGAGGTGGTTACAGAGATAGGGAGGGATGTAAGGGCTGGAGGTGGTTACAGAGATAGGGAGGGGTGTAAGGGCTGGAGGGGGTTACAGAGATAGGGAGGTATGTAAGGGCTGGAGGGGGTTACAGAGATAGGGAGGGGTGTAGGGGCTGGAGGTGGTTACGGAGATAGGGAGGGTGTAAGGGCTGGAGGTGGTTACAGAGATAGGGAGGTGTGTAGGGGCTGGAGGTGGTTACAGAGATAGGGAGGGGTGTAGGGGCTGGAGGTGGTTACAGAGATAGGGAGGGGTGTAAGGGCTGTAGGTGGTTACAGAGATAGGGAGGGATGTAAGGGCTGGAGGTGGTTACAGAGATAGGGAGGGTGTAGGGGCTGGAGGTGGTTACAGAGATAGGGAGGGGTGTAAGGGCTGGAGGGGGTTACAGAGATAGGGAGGGCTGTAGGGGCTGGAGGTGGTTACAGAGATAGGGAGGGGTGTAGGGGCTGGAGGGGGTTACAGAAATAGGGAGGGGTGTAAGGGCTGGAGGGGGTTACAGAGATAGGGAGGGGTGTAGGGGCTGGAGGTGGTTACAGAGATAGGGAGGGGTGTAGGGGCTGGAGGTGGTTACAGAGATAGGTAGGGGTGTAGAGGCTGGAGGTGGTTACAGAGATAGGGAGGGGTGTAGGGGCTGGAGGTGGTTACAGAGATAGGTAGGGGTGTAGAGGCTGGAGGTGGTTACAGAGAGGGAGGGGTGTAGGGGCTGGAGGGGGTTACAGAGATAGGGAGGGGTGTAGGGGCTGGAGGGGGTTACAGAGATAGGGAGGGGTGTAAGGGCTGGAGGAGGTTACAGAGATAGGGAGGGGTGTAGGGGCTGGAGGAGGTTACAGAGATAGGGAGGGGTGTAGGGGCTGGAGGTGGTTACAGAGATAGGGAGGGGTGTAGAGGCTGGAGTTGGTTACAGAGATAGGGAGGGGTGTAGGGGCTGGAGGTGGTTACAGAGATAGGGAGGGGTGTAAGGGCTGGAGGGGGTTACTGAGATAGGGAGGGGTGTAGGGGCTGGAGGTGGTTACAGAGATAGGGAGGGGTGTAGGGGCTGGAGGGGGTTACAGAGGTAGGGAGGGGTGTCGGGGCTGGAGGGGGTTACAGAGATAGGGAGGGGTGTAGGGGCTGGAGGTGGTTACAGAGATAGGGAGGGGTGTAGGGGCTGGAGGAGGTTACAGAGATAGGGAGGGGTGTAGGGGCTGGAGGGGGTTACAGAGGTAGGGAGGGGTGTCGGGGCTGGAGGGGGTTACAGAGGTAGGGAGGGGTGTAAGGGCTGGAGGAGGTTACAGAGATAGGGAGGGGTGTAGGGGCTGGAGGTGGTTACAGAGATAGGGAGGGGTGTGGGGGCTGGAGGTGGTTACAGAGATAGGGAGGGGTGTCGGGGCTGGAGGGGGTTACAGAGATAGGGAGGGGTGTGGGGGCTGGAGGTGGTTACAGAGATAGGGAGGGGTGTAGGGGCTGGAGGAGGTTACAGATATAGGGAGGGGTGTCGGGGCTGGAGGAGGTTACAGATATAGGGAGGGGTGTCGGGGCTGGAGGAGGTTACAGAGATAGGGAGGGGTGTAGGGGCTGGAGGGGGTTACAGAGATAGGGAGGGATGTAAGGGCTGGAGGGGGTTACAGAGATAGGGAGGGGTGTCGGGGCTGGAGGTGGTTACAGAGATAGGGAGGTGTGTGGGGGCTGGAGGGGGTTACAGAGATAGGGAGGGGTGTCGGGGCTGGAGGGGGTTACAGAGGTAGGGAGGGGTGTAAGGGCTGGAGGGGGTTACAGAGATAGGGAGGGGTGTCGGGGCTGGAGGTGGTTACAGAGATAGGGAGGGGTGTAAGGGCTGGAGGGGGTTACAGAGATAGGGAGGGGTGTCGGGGCTGGAGGGGGGTTACAGAGGTAGGTAGGCCAATCCATGCGTTGTGTTTACAACCGAGCGGCTCTCTGGGCCACGGGTGAGGCCCATCAATCGTCAACCCGACAGCATTTGGGTCAGAGCGATGTATTGGCCAGACCGGGTAAAGGACAAAGGTTACCTTCCCCGGCAAAACAGTAGTCAGGGTTTTTTTCTTTTCTCGAGGGGCTGAATTTCCTCGCGGACGGTCCCGTTTCACGGGGGCCTCTGGCAGAGTTACGGTTAGAACCTTCTCCGAGAATGTTCCTCTCCAAACCTTCCCCGCTCCCTCCCCGGGGTGATGACTGCAAGTCCTATTTCACCACTCGCCGCGGGGAGCCTTGAACCCGCGACCTCTAACCTCCGTGGCCCTGCCGCCCGCGTTTGCCTGGGGGCAGGGGGTGGGGGGGGGTTTTGGGGAGAGTTCTGTAACCGGATGTGCGTTCTCCCCCTCACCCCTCACAGGCTCAGTACGAGAATCCCCCCCACATCTACGCTCTGGCTGACAACATGTACCGCAACATGATCATCGACAGTGAGAACCAGTGTGTTATCATCAGGTAAGGTCCACTCCCCTCCCCTCCCCTCCCCTCCCCTCCCCTCCCTTCCCCTCTCCCCCTCTCTCCCTCCCCTCCCCTCCCCTCTCCCCTCTCTCCCTCCCCTCCCCTCCCCTCTCCCCCTCTCTCCCTCCCCCTCCCCTCCCCTCACCCCTCTCCCCCCTCCCTCTCTCCTCTCTCCCCCCTCCCTCTCTCCCCTCTCCCCCTCTCTCCCCCCTCCCTCTCTCCCCTCCCCTCACCCCTCTCCCCCCTCCCCCCTCTCCCCTCTCCCTCTCTCCCCTCCCCTCCCCTCCCCTCCCCTCTCCCCCCTCCCTCTCTCCCCTCTCCCCCTCTCTCTCTCTCTCCCCCTCCCCTCCCATCTCCCCTCTCCCCCCTCCCTCTCTCCCCTCTCCCTCTCTCCCCTCCCCCTCTCTCTCTCTCTCCCCCTCCCCCTCGCGCTCTCTCTCCCCCCTCCCCCTCGCTCTCTCTCTCTCTCCCCCCTCCCCCTTGCTCTCTGTCCCCATCCCCCTCGCTCTCTCTCCCCCTCCCCCTCGCTCTCTCTCCCCCTCCCCCTCGCGCTCTCTCTCTCCCCCCCTCCCCCTCGCGCTCTCTCTCTCCCCCCCTCCCCCTCGCGCTCTCTCTCTCCCCCCCTCCCCCTCGCGCTCTCTCTCTCCCCCCTCCCCCTCGCGCTCTCTCTCTCCCCCCCTCCCCCCTCGCGCTCTCTCTCTCTCCCCCCTCCCCCTCGCACTCTCTCTCTCTCCCCCCTCCCCCTCGCACTCTCTCTCTCCCCCCCCTCGCTCTCTCTCTCTCTCCCCCCTCCCCTCGCTCTCTCTCTCCCCCCCTCCCTCTCGCTCTCTCTCTCCCCCTCTCCCTCTCTCCCCCTCCCCCTCGCTCTCTCTCTCTCTCTCCCCCCTCCCCCTCGCTCTCTCTCTCCCCGCTCCCCCTCGCTCTCTCTCTCCCCCCTCCGCCTCGCTCTCCCTCCCTCCCCTCCCCCTCGCTCTCTCTCTCTCCCCGCTCCCCCCTCGCTCCTCGCTCTCTTGCTCCCTCCCCTCCCCCTCGCTCTCTCCCCGCTCCCCCTTGCTCTCTCTCTTCCCCCCTCCCCCTCGCTCTCTCGCTTCCCGCTCCCCCCTCGCTCTCTCTCTCCCCCCTCCCCCTCTCTCTCCCCCCTCCCCCTTGCGCTCTCTCTCTCCCCCTTCCCCTTCGCGCTCTCTCTCTCCCCCTCCCCCTCGCGCTCTCTCTCTCCCCTCCCCCCTCGCGCTCTCTCTCTCCCCCCCCCTCGCTCTCGCTCTCTCTCCCCCCTCCCCTCGCTCTCTCTCTCTCCCCCCTCCCCCTCGCTCTCTCTCTCCCCCCTCCCCTCGCTCTCTCTCTCCCCCCTCCCCCTGGCTCTCTCTCCCCCTCCCCCTCGCTCTCTCTCTCCCCCCTCCCCCTCGCTCTCTCTCTCCCCCCTCCCCCTCGCTCTCTCTCTCTCCCTCCCCTCCCCCCCCTCGCTCTCTCTCTCCACCCTCCCCCTCGCTCTCTCTCTCCCCCCTCCCCCTCGCTCTCTCTCTCTCCCCCTCCCCCTCACTCTCTCTCTCCCCCCTCCCCCTCGCTCTCTCTCTCCCCCCTCCCCCTCGCTCTCTCTCTCCCCCCCTCCCCCTCGCTCTCTCTCTCCCCCTCCCCTCGCTCTCTCTCTCTCCCCCTCCCCCTCACTCTCTCTCTCTCTCCCCCCTCCCCCTCACTCTCGCTCTCTCTCCCCCCTCCCCCTCGCTCTCTCTCTCTCCCCCTCCCCCTCGCTCTCTCTCTCCCCCCCCCCACCCCCGATTCCGAGAGTTACAATCAGGCTCTGAAATGCGGAGCTGTGGCAGATGTCGGAGATCCGGGAGTTGCCCGGGAGCTTCCCTGACCCTCTGCTTCTCCCGGAGCCAGCGATTCCGGCCATTGAGGAGCGGATGCCCCGGGGTAGGCCGAGCGGAGGGGGGGCGGGAGGAGGGGTACCGAAAGTGGCCCCTCCTCCCACTTCCATCCACAGGCATTGCGCGGGACTCCTGGGCTGGCTCGGTGAGGAAGGGGTTAAGCCCGAGTCGCTGGGCGGGTGCCGGAAGACGGGCTGATGTTGCGCTGAGCTGCACGGACCGCATTCCTGTCAGCTGTACAGAGGCGGCCTGTTCAAACAGGCTTCAGCAACTATGCAGCAGCGTTGGAGAGAGCAGCGCGATTCAATCAGGCATTGGCCAGCCCTCCCAGAGCCCACTGACTGACAACAGACAGTTCCTGTCTCCCCGAGCCCAGTCTAGACGGCCCCTGTGCCCCAGACCCCAGTCTAGACCGTTCCTGTCTCCCGAGCCTAGTCCAGACAGCCCTGAGCTCCCCCGAGCCCAGTCTAGACTGGCCCCGAGCCCAGTCTAGACTGCCCCGAGCCCAGTCTCGACAGCCCCTGTTCCCACCCCCCGAGCCCAGTCTAGACAGCCCCTGTTCCCACCCCCCGAGCCCAGTCTAGACAGCCCCTGTTCCCCCCCGAGCCCAGTCTAGACAGCCCCTGTTCCCACCCCCCGAGCCCAGTCTAGACAGCCCCTGTTCCCCCCCGAGCCCAGATTAGAAACATAGAAAATAGGTGCAGGAGCAGGCCATTCGGCCCTTCTAGCCTGCACCGCCATTCAATGAGTTCATGGCTGAACATGAAACTTCAGTACCCCCTTCCTGCTTTCACGCCATACCCCTTGATCCCCCGAGTAGTAAGGACTTCATCTAACTCCCTTTTGAATATATTTAGTGAATTGGCCTCAACTACTTCCTGTGGTAGAGAATTCCACAGGTTCACCACTCTCTGGGTGAAGAAGTTTCTCCTCATCTCGGTCCTAAATGGCTTACCCCTTATCCTTAGACTGTGTCCCCTGGTTCTGGACTTCCCCAACATTGGGAACATTCTTCCTGCATCCAACCTGTCTAAACCCGTCAGAATTTTAAACGTTTCTATGAGGTCCCCTCTCACTCTTCTGAACTCCAGTAAATACAAGCCCAGTTGATCCAGTCTTTCTTGATAGGTCAGTCCCACCATCCCGGGAATCAGTCTGGTGAATCTTCGCTGCACTCCCTCAATAGCAAGAATGTCCTTCCTCAAGTTAGGAGACCAAAACTGTACACAATACTCC
>NC_092006.1:8099010-8154010 GCF_044704955.1 Pristiophorus japonicus
AGGCGAACTGGTCTATAGTTTCCTGCTTTTTGCCTGCCTCCTTTTTTAAATCCAGGGAATTTTGGTAGATTAGAACCAATGCATCCTCTATCTCTGCAGCCACTTTTTTTAAGACCCCAGGATGCAGGCCATCAGGGCCAGAGGATTTGTCCGCCTTTAGTCCCATTAGTTTGCTTCGTACTTTTTCTCTGCTGATAAACCCAGAATTAAATCAGTCGCCAACATAAGAAATAGGAGCAGGAGTCGGCCAGTCGGCCCCTCGAGCCTGCTCCGCCATTTAATACGATCGTGGCTGATCCGATCTTGGACTCAGCTCCACTTCCCCACCTGCTCCCCATAACCCTTCACTCCCCAATCACTCAAAAATCTGTCTCTCTCCATCTTAAATACATTCAATGTCCCGGCCTCCACAGCTCTCTGGGGCAGAGAATTCCACAGATTTACAACCCTCAGAGAAGAAATTTCTCCTCATCTCAGTTTTAAATGGGCGGCCCCTTATTCTAAGACCATGCCCCCTAGTTCTAGTCTCCCCCATCAGTGGAAACATCCTCTCTGCATCCACCTTGTCAAGCCCCCTCATAATCTTATACGTTTCGATAAGATCGCCTCTCATTCTTCGAAACTCCAATGAGTAGAGGCCCAACCTCCTCAACCTTTCCTCATAAGTCAACCCCCTCATCCCCGGAATCAACCGAGTGAACCTTCTCTGAACTGCCTCCAATCCAGGGAATTTTGGTAGATTACAACCAACGCATCCTCCATCTCTGCAACCGCTTCTTTTAAGACCCGAGGATGCAGGCGATCAGGGCCAGGGGACACCTTTTAGTCCCATTTGTTTGCCGAGTACCTTTTCCTCGAGTGATCAAGCCAGAATTAAATGAGTCACCGACCTTTTCTGCTGTCTCCTCCTGCCCAGGAAGACTATGTGCAAGAAGGGATCAAGTGGTCAGCCATCGAGTACTTTAACAACAAGGTTGTGTGCGATCTCATCGAGAGTAAGGTGAGTGGCCGTGAGCCTGTCTGTAGGCCCGTTACCGTAGTTACCCCCCCGTGCTGCTGGGGGTGGCGGGAAGGGGTGTTATTCCCATCTGGGAGGGGGCAGGGATGGGCGGGGAGGAAGGGCAGCCCTCCCCCGATGTTTACCTGAAGCTGTTGGGGGTCCGTACCTCCCCCCCCCGCCCCCCCCCACCACCACGGGCGATCTGAGAGACGCCGTTGGCCGACTCTGACGTCGCACCCCCAGGGCGAATAGCCTCCGCCGTTCGGTCCCGCCCTCGTGTTAATTTAAATGTCCTGCACCCGCCGTGATAGGGGCAGGTGTGCTGGAGGGAGGGAGGGGGTGGGGGAGGGAGGGAGAGGAGGGGACTGGAGGGAGGGGGTGGGGGAGAGAGGGAGGGAGAGGAGGGGACTGGAGGGAGGGAGGGGGTGGGGGAGGGAGGGAGAGGAGGGGACTGGAGGGAGGGAGGGGGTGGGGGAGAGAGGGAGAGGAGGGGACTGGAGGGAGGGGGTGGGGGAAGGAGGGAGAGGAGGGGACTGGAGGGAGGGGGTGGGGGTGGGGGAGGGAGAGGAGGGGACTGGAGGGAGGGAGGGGGTGGGGGAGGGAGGGAGAGGAGGGGACTGGAGGGAGGGGGTGGGGGAGGGAGGGAGAGGAGGGGACTGGAGGGAGGGGGTGGGGGAGGGAGGGAGGGAGAGGAGGGGACTGGAGGGAGGGGGTGGGGGAGGGAGGGAGAGGAGGGGGCTGGAGGGAGGGGGTGGGGGAGGGAGGGAGAGGAGGGGACTGGAGGGGGGTTGGGGGGGGGCGGACACCCCAGAGCGTGAGCCCCCAGCGGGTGCTGCCCACCTTTGCCGATCAACCCGCGGATACCGGGCGGGAAATCTGGGCTGGGTGCTTTTGTAGGCTGTTGGCGGACGCACTCTGGGTACCTGCTGTACAAAGGGGGGGTGGGAGGGAGGGGAGCGGGGAGAGGGGGCGGGGGGCAGGGAGAGAGCCGGTAGGGAGGAGGAGGGGAGCGGGGCTGGAGAGGGATGGGGAAAAGAGGGAGGGAGGGAGGACTGGAGAGGGGGAGGGAGGGAGGGAGACGGTGGGAGGGAGAGCGGGATGGAGGAGGGAGAGGGGAAGGAACGAGCGCGAGAGTGAAGGACAGACACCTTTGCCCTTTCTCCTGCGCAGACCCCCCCGGGGACCATGTGCATCCTGGACGATGTGTGTGCCACCATGCACGCCAAGGGCGAGGGGGCGGACCAGACCCTGGTGCAGAAGCTGCAGTCCCAGATTGGGACCCACGACCACTTCAACAGCTGGAACAAGGGCTTCGTCATCCATCACTACGCAGGCAAGGTGATCATCCAGAACCCCGGGTCTGGGGGGGCGTGCGGGCGGGGGGCCTAGAGCTTCGAGCACACTCCCCCCCCCCCCCCCCTCCTTCCCGAGTACCGTGCATTGGGCTGGGGGGAGCGTTAAAGGAAGGTCCCTCCAAGCTGGTCCCACCAGCACAGGGATGGTTCACTCTCTCCTTCCCCCTCTCCCTCCATCCCTCTCTCCATCCCTCTCTCCATCCCTCTCTCCATCCCTCTCTCCATCCCTCCCTCCATCCCTCCCTCCATCCCTCCCTCCATCCCTCCCTCTCTCCATCCCTCTCTCTCCATCCCTCTCTCTCCATCCCTCTCTCTCCATATCCCTCTCTCCATATCCCTCTCTCCATATCCCTCTCTCCATATCCCTCTCTCCATATCCCTCTCTCCATATCCCTCTCTCCATATCCCTCTCTCCATATCCCTCTCTCCATATCCCTCTCTCCATATCCCTCTCTCCATATCCCTCTCTCCATATCCCTCTCTCCATATCCCTCTCTCCATATCCCTCTCTCCATATCCCTCTCTCCATATCCCTCTCTCCATATCCCTCTCTCCATATCCCTCTCTCCATATCCCTCTCTCCATCCCTCTCTCCATCCCTCTCTCCATCCCACTCTCCATCCCACTCTCCATCCCACTCTCCATCCCACTCTCCATCCCACTCTCCCTCCCTCCATCCCACTCTCCCACCCTCCATCCCACTCTCCCACCCTCCATCCCACTCTCCCACCCTCCATCCCACTCTCCCACCCTCCATCCCACTCTCCCACCCTCCATCCCACTCTCCCACCCTCCATCCCACTCTCCCTCCCTCCATCCCACTCTCCCATCCTCCATCCCCCTCTCCCTCCCTCCATCCCCCTCTCCCTCCCTCCATCCCCCTCTCCCTCCCTCCATCCCCCTCTCCCTCCCTCCATCCCCCTCTCCCTCCCTCCATCCCCCTCTCCCTCCCTCCATCCCCCTCTCCCTCACTCCATCCCCCTCTCCCTCACTCCATCCCCCTCTCCCTCACTCCATCCCCCTCTCCCTCACTCCATCCCCCTCTCCCTCACTCCATCCCCCTCTCCCTCACTCCATCCCCCTCTCCCTCACTCCATCCCCCTCTCCCTCCCTCCATCCCCCTCTCCCTCCCTCCATCCCCCTCTCCCTCCCTCCATCCCCCTCTCCCTCCCTCCATCCCCCTCTCCCGTCCCTCCATCCCCCTCTCCCGTCCCTCCCTCTCTCCCTCCCTCCCTCCCTCCCTCCCTCCCTCTCTCCCTCTCTCCCTCTCTCCCTCTCTCCCTCTCTCCCTCTCTCCCTCTCTCCCTCTCTCCCTCTCTCCCTCTCTCCCTCTCTCCCTCCCTCCCCTGCATGCTCCATCACCCCCACGCTCTCCTTCCTCCTCCCGCCCGCTCTGGGGTGTCCACTCCCCGAGGCACAAGTCAGGAGTGTGATGGAACACTCCCCACTTGCCTGGATGAGTTGCGGCTCCAACAAACACTCGAGAAGCTGGACACCATCCAGGACAAAGCAGGCCGCTCGATCGGCACGCTACCCACCACCTTCAACACTCACTCCCTCCACCACCGGCGCACCGTGGCTGCAGTGTGCACCGTCTACAAGATGCACCGCGGCAACTCGCCAAGGCTTCTTCGGCAGCACCTCCCAAACCCGCGACCTCTACCCGCCTAGAAGGTCAAGGGCAGCAGGCGCATGGGGACACCACCACCTCCACATTCCCCTCCCAGTCACACACCATCCCGACTTGGAAATATATCGGCCGTTCCTTCATCGTCGCTGGGTCACAATCCTGGAACTCCCTCCCGAACAGCACTGTGGGAGCACCTTCACCACACGGACTGCAGCGGTTCAAGAAGGCGGCTCACCACCACCTTCTCAAGGGGCAATTGTTTCTAATAAACTCACTGCTGAATGGCCAAGTATTTCTGCGCTGCTCGTGACTCCAGCACATTCTTTTTGAGTTTCGGTCGAGTAAATGAGAGAGAGAGAGACTGTTCCCGGGGGCAGGAGGGTGGGTAACCACGGGGACACAGATTGACGATAATCGGCGATGGAACCAGAGGGGGAGATGGGGAGAATGTGTTTTTGACGCAGCGAGTTGTTGTGATCGGGAATGCGCTGCCTGAAAGGGCGGTGGGAGCAGATTCAATCGGGACTTTCAAACGGGGGAGTTGGGTAAATACTGGAAGGGGGGAAATGTGCCGGGTTTGGACAGGTTAGGTGAGTGGGCAAATGCGTGGCAGATGCAGTATAATGTGGATAAATGTGAGGTTATCCACTTTGGGGGCAAAAACAGGAAGGCAGAATATTATCTGAATGGTGACAGATTAGGAAAAGGGGAGGTGCAACGAGACCTGGGTGTCATGGTTCATCAGTCATTGAAGGTTGGCATGCAGGTACAGCAGGCGGTGAAGAAGGCAAATGGCATGTTGGCCTTCATAGCGAGAGGATTTGAGTATAGGAGCAGGGAGGTCTTACTGCAGTTGTACAGGGCCTTGGTGAGGCCACACCTTGAATATTGTGCTCAATTTTGGTCTCCTAATCTGAGGAAGGACATTCTTGCTATTGAGGGAGTGCAGCGAAGGTTCACCAGACTGATTCCCGGGATGGCAGGATTGACATATGAAGAGAGACTGGATCAACTAGGCTTATACTCACTGGAATTTAGAAGAATGAGAGGAGATCTCATAGAAACATATAAAATTCTGACGGGACTGGACAGGTTAGATGCAGGAAGAATGTTCCTGATGTTGGGGAAGTCCAGAACCAGGGGTCACAGTCTAAGGATAAGGGGTAAGCCATTTAGGACCGAGATGAGGAGAAACTTCTTCACTCAGAGAGTTGTTAACCTGTGGAATTCCCTACCACAGAAAGTTGTTGAGGGCAGTTCGTTGGATATATTCAAAAGGGAGTTAGATGTGGCCCTTACGGCTAAAGGGATCAAGGGGTATGGAGAGAAAGCAGGAATGGGGTACTGAGGTGAATGATCAGCCATGATCATATTGAATGGCGGTGCGGGCTCGAAGGGCCGAGTGGGATCCTCCTGTGCTGTGAGATCCCCAGGGCTCGTTGCCTCTCGTACGTTGGGCGTTCCGTCTTTCGATTGCGCTGAGGATTTTGCCTCCTGTCCGGTAGCCCGATGGATCGGTCCAAGTGTTTCGCCTCTCCCCGCCCCCCCCCCACCCCCCCCCACCCCCGCTCTCCCCACCCCCGCTCTCCCCCCACCCTGCTCTCTCTCCCCCCACCCTGCTCTCTCTCCCCCCCCGCTCTCATTCTCCCCCCCCCGCTCTCTTCCCCCCCCCGCTCTCTTCCCCCCCCCCGCTCTCTTTCCCCCCCCCCGCTCTCTTCCCCCCCCCCCGCTCTCTCTCCCCCCCCGCTCTCTTTCTCCCCCCCCCCGCTCTCTTCCCCCCCCGCTCTCTTCCCCCCCCGCTCTCTTCCCCCCCCCGCTCTCTTCCCCCCCCCGCTCTCTTCCCCCCCCCCGCTCTCTTTCCCCCCCCCGCTCTCTCCCCCCACCCTGCTCTCTCTCCCCTCCCCCCACCCCGCTCTCTTCCCCCCCCGCTCTCTTCCCCCCCCGCTCTCTTCCCCCCCCCCGCTCTCTTCCCCCCCCCCCGCTCTCTTCCCCCCCCCACTCTCTCCCCTCCCCCCCCCCGCTCTCTCTCCCCCATCCCCCCCCCTTCTCTTCCCCCCCCCCCCCCTCCGCACCACGCTGCGATCGTTTCTCGATCTGCATTTCCCACTCCGCGGTCCCACGCCCGCCGAGGGCCTGAACCCAGCGGCCCAAAGCTGGAGGTCGCCGGGGCGATCCTGGTGGTTGCTTGGTAACCCTGTTGGTCGATGCTGGTGGTTGCTAGGTAACCCTGTTGGTCGGGGCTGGTGGTTGCTAGGTAACCTGTTGGATGATGCTGTGGTTGCTAGGTAACCCTGTTGGATAGAGCTGGTGGTTGCTAGGTAATCTATTGGATGCGATTGGTGGTTGCTAGGCAACCTGTTGGGCGATGCTGGTGGTTGCTAGGTAACTTGTTGGACAGGGCTGGTGGTTGCTAGGTAACCCATTGGGCAATGCTGATGGTTGCTAGGTAACCTGTTGGTCGGGGGTGATGGTTGCTAGGTAACCTGTTGGGCGATGCTGGTGGTTGCTAGGTAACCTGTTGGACAGGGCTGGTGGTTGCTAGGTAACCCATTGCGCAATGCTGATGGTTGCTAGGTAACCTGTTGGTCGGGGGTGATGGTTGCTAGGTAACCTGTTGGGCGATGCTGGTGGTTGCTAGGTAACCTGTTGGGCGATGCTGGTGGTTGCTAGGTAACCCTGTTGGTCAGGGCTGGTGGTTGCTAGGTAATCCTGTTGGACGGGGCTGGGGGTCCAGAAGGAAAGGAAAGTTCTCTTGGTTGGGTTGGGTCTGGTGACCCCTGAACGCAATAACGTGGGACTCCTGGCCGACCCCTCCCCCAGACCGTCCGGTCCGTCAACCTGAGAAACATATGTGACTCCCTTCCCCTCTCTCTCCCAGGTATCGTATGACGTGGAAGGATTCTGCGAGCGGAATCGCGACGTGCTCTTCAGCGACCTCATCGAGCTGATGCAGAGCAGCGAACTGTGAGTAGCCCTGAAATAATAAACCCCCCCCCCCCCAAAAAAAAATTCTGGTGCGGAAATTCGACCGGGTGCTCCATCGCACGGCTCCGTCCGGCCCCGCCCCGGGGGCTGTGCTGAGTCAGCTGGGGCAACGGTGGGTGGAATCTTTGACCGGGTGTGAGACGGCCCCCCGGGATTAATTGTCCATCCCGGGGGGGGGGGGAAGTGGGGGGGGTGGGGGGTTATAAATGTACGCGCGACCTCTCACCCGGTGACCTTTGCTCCCGCCTCCGCAGGTCGTTCATTCGGGATCTGTTCCGCGACAACCTTCACGCCGACAAGAAGGGGCGGCTCTCCACAGTCAGCAGCAAGATCAAGGTAGGGGCCGCGGGTATCGGAGAGGGCGAGGGGGCGATGCGGAGGGAGGGGGGGGGGGGCGAAGGCCACAGGGTCTGGATAATGGGGTTGTCGACGCTGGGATTGGATAAGGAGGGTGGGGTGGGAGATGCACTGGTGTTGGTGCTGTCCCTACTGTTCCTGAATCGACACAAATTATTTTATTAAGAGTTAGGAGCAGGAGTCGGCCATTCGGCCCCTCGAACCCGCTCCGCCATCCAATCAGATCGCGGCTGATCTTCGACCTCAACTCCACTTTCCCGCCCGATCCCTCGATTTCCCCGAGAGTCCAAACACCTACCGATCTCAGCCTTGAATATACTCAACGACTGACCCTCCACAGCCCTCTGGGGCAGAGAATCCCAAAGATTCACCTCCCTCTGAGGGAAGAAATTCCTCCTCATCTCAGTCCTAAATGGCCGACCCCTTATCCTGAGACTGTGTGACCCCCTGGTTCTAGACTCCCCAGCCCGGGGGAAACACCCTCCCTGCATCTACCCTGTCGAGCCCCCTCAGGATCTTATATGTCTCAATGAGATCTTCTAAACTCCAGAGAGTAACTCCAATGTCTTATGAGGAAAGGTTGAGGAGGTTGGGCCTCTACTCATTGGAGTTCAGAAGAATGAGAGGTGATCTTATGGAAACATAAGATTATGAGGGGGCTCAACAAGGTGGATGCAGAGAGGATGTTTCCACTGATGGGGGAGACTAGAACTAGGGGGCATGGTCTTAGAATAAGGGGCCGCCCATTTAAAACTGAGATGAGGAGGAATTTCTTCTCAGAGGGTTGTAAATCTGTGGAATTCTCTGCCCCAGAGAGTTGTGGAGGCTGGGACATTGAATATATTTAAGGTGGAGATAGACAGATTTTTGAGCGATGAGGGAGTGAAGGGTTATGGGGAGCGGGCAGGGAAGTGGAGCTGAGTCCATGATCGGATCAGCCATGATTGTATTAAATGGCGGAGCAGGCTCGAGGGGCCGAATGGCCGACTCCTGCTCCTATTTCTTCTGTTCTTATGTCATCATCATCAGAGGCAGTCCCTCGAATCGAGGATGACTTGCTTCCTGGCCAAAAAGTTAACAGGTGTTTCAATGAAGGACCTAATATTCCGGATCCCGAACTACATCCTGAAGGGTGGAAGATGCCTGTGGGTGGATTTTTTTTAACGTGGGGTGACCGTTGCACACCAGCCACCACACGGGCTTGACAGAGCTAGGTCTTGGTCCTGGGGCAAGGGTTAACCAGGACGCCTGGAGACCAGCTCTGCTGCACGGGCCCAGTGCGCCCACATATCGCACAGTGTGGGCTGGACCCGTGCTGCCCCCTGGGCCCTCGCCTCTCCTAGGCCCCGAACTCAAAATGTTCTAAAGTAATACCGGGCCCAAGTTACTCAATCCTCTCCTCATGGGACAACCCTCTCACCCCGGGGCGGGGGGGTCGGTCGGGTGAACCTTGACCCTGGGGGGGGGGGTGTCGATCGGGTGAACCTTGACCCCAGGGGGTTCGATCCGGTGAACCTTGACCCCCGGGGGTCGATCCGGTTGACCACGTGTTGAGTTGGTATTACTCTGCGCCCGATTGAATTGTGTTTTCTAGAAACAAGCCAATGATTTGGTGGCCACACTGATGAAATGCACTCCACACTACATCCGTTGCATCAAGCCCAACGAGACCAAGAAACCCAAGGACTGGGAGGAGACGAGGTCAGTGAGGCCCGAATGAGCAAATGAGGCCTGGGCCGGGCGGGGGGTGTAAATTATAGCCTTCAAGGACCAGGCGCAGGTCAGATCAGACCCAGAGTGAAGTGTTCTGCTCCCACAACCGATCTGAATAGCTCCTTCTCATTCGGCCGTCCCCTCGGAGTCGAGGAAGACTTGCTCCCACACTAACACCAGTTCTCAGGTGACCGATGAGCCCAACGCGGGACCGACCGTCTCTGTCACAGGCGGCGTCTGGGGCAGGCGCTGGTGGGAGGGACGGGTGGGTAGGGGGGGTGGGTTTTTTTTTTTAACGTGGGGTTGACCGTTGCACACCAGCCACCACACGGGCTCGACCCAGCTAGGCCTTGGTCCAGTGGCAAGGGTTAACCAGGGCGTCTGGAGACCTGCTCATCCAAGGGGAAGCTTGATAAGTGGATGAGGGAGACAGGAATGGAAAGTGTTGGGGGGGGGTAAGATGAAGTAAGGGGTGGCGGGAGGGGGAGGGTAAGGTGTGGACATAAATGGGCCGAATGGCGTGTTCCTGTGCTGTACATTCTACGGAATATTTGAGGTGAGATTTGTGCAGTTGGTTGTGAAAACACAACGGGTTCGGTCGCCCCCCCCCCCCCCGGGCATGGGAATCAGCCCCCTTACCCTGTCCGGCCTCCACGTGACTCCAGTACCAGGCTTATCTGGTTGACTCTCTCGTGCCCTGAGAGGGGTGGGCGACTGCAGCCCCTTAAACGTGACTGGAGTGGCTTCGAGTTCCAAGGGTCACCAATCACCGACGCCCCCCACGCTCTACCCACCCCCCCCAGAACCAATGAGAAGCAGCGGTGGGGAGAGGCCGGGGTTTTATTGGGGGGGGTCGAAGGTCGAAGGTCACGGGGGTTGAAGATTATTTCTGTTTTTCTCTTGCCAAGGGTCAAGCATCAGGTGGAGTACTTGGGGCTGAGGGAGAACATACGTGTGCGTCGGGCCGGTTACGCTTATCGACGGGCCTTCGAAAAGTTCCTCCAGAGGTAACGTTACCGTTGAATACCTTGTGCGTGTGTGCTGCTGTTCAGTAAGGTACAGATTTCTCCCCCCCGCCACCCCCGCCTCGCCTGTGGCTCAGACAGCAACAGGAGGCCCCCTCGAGCCTGTTACACAGGAACAGGAGGAGGCCCATTCAGCCCCTCGGGCCTGTTACACAGGAACAGGAGGAGGCCCATTCAGCCCCTCGGGCCTGTTACACAGGAACAGGAGGAGGCCCATTCAGCCCCTCGAGCCTGTTACACAGGAACAGGAGGAGGCCCATTCAGCCCCTCAAGCCTGTTGCATTAGGAACAGGAGGAGGCCCATTCAGCCCCTCGAGCTTGTTACATTAGGAACAGGAGGAGGCCCATTCAGCCCCTCGGGCCTGTTGCACAGGAACAGGAGGCCCATTCAGCCCCTCGAGTCTGTTACACAGGAACAGGAGGAGGCCCATTCAGCCCCTCGGGCCTGTTACACAGGAGCAGGAGGAGGCCCATTCGGCCCCTCGAGCCTGTTACACAGGAACAGGAGGAGGCCCATTCAGCCCCTCGGGCCTGTTACACAGGAACAGGAGGAGGCCCATTCAGCTCCTCGGGCCGGTTACACAGGAACAGGAGGAGGCCCATTCAGCCCCTCGGGCCTGTTACATTAGGAACAGGAGGAGGCCCATTCAGCCCCTCGGGCCTGTTACACAGGAACAGGAGGAGGCCCATTCAGCCCCTCGAGCCTGTTACACAGGAACAGGAGGAGGCCCATTCAGCCCCTCGGGCCTGTTACATTAGGAACAGGAGGAGGCCCATTCAGCCCCTCGGGCCTGTTACACAGGAACAGGAGGCCCATTCAGCCACTGGAGCCTATCCTGCCATTCAATCAGATCGCGGCTGATCTGTGTATTAACTCCATCTACCCGCCTTGGTTCAGCAACCTTTAATACCCAATGAAAATCTATCAATTGCTGTTTTGAAGTTTCCAATTGATCCCCGGCCTCGACAGCTTTTTGGGGGAGAGAGTTGCAGATTCCCATGGCCCTTTGTGTGAAGAAGTGCTCCCTGACACCACCCCTGAATGGCCTGGCTCGAATTTTACGGTGAGGCCCCCTTGTTCTGGGCTTCCCCCCCACCAGAGGAAACAGTTCCTCTCTCGATCCACCCGATCGAATCCTTCAATCATCGTAAACACCCTCGATCAGATCGTCCCTCAATCTTCGACACTCGAGGGAACACAAGCCCGGTCTGTGCGGCCTGCCCTCGGGATTTAACCCTTTCAGCCCCCGGGTATCACATTCTGGGGAATCTGCCCCGCTCCCCCCCCCTCCGAGGCTGATACAAGGCAGCCATGTACTCCTGGTGGGTGTTGGGTGCATTGGGATTGTTAATATTCGCAGTTTGGGATATTATGGGAACAGGGATTTAACGGACCCCAGGGTTATGTAGCCACAAAGATAAAGGCAGGTCCTGAGTAGCAATTACCAGACAAAATTTGTCACCAATCCACATAAGGAGATATTAGGGGCAGGTGACCAAAAGCTGGGTCAGAGAGGTTCGATATTAACATAGAAACATAGAAAATAGGTGCAGGAGTAGGCCATTCGGCCCTTCGAGCCTGCACCACCATTCAATAAGATCATGGCTGATCATGCAACTTCAGTACCCCATTCCTGCTTTCTCTCCATACCCCCTGATCCCTTTAGCCGTAAGGGCCACGTCTCACTCCCTTTTGAATATATCCAACGAACTGGCCCCAACAACTTTCTGTGGTAGAGAATTCCACAGGTTCACCACTCTCTGAGTGAAGAAGTTTCTCCTCATCTCGGTCCTAAATGGCTTACCCCTTATCCTTAGACTGTGACCCCTGGTTCTGGACTTCCCCAACATCGGGAACATTCTTCCTGCATCTAACCTGTCCAGTCCCGTCAGAATTTTATATGTTTCTATGAGATCCCCTCTCATTCTTCTAAACTCCAGTGAATATAAGCCCAGTCGATCCAGTCTTTCTTCATATGTCAGTCCTGCCATCCCGGGAATCAGTCCGGTGAACCTCTTAAAGAGCGTGTTGAAGGAGGAGAGAGAAGCGGAGAGGTTTTGGGAGGGAGTTCCAGAGCTTGGGGCCCAGGCAGCTGAAGGCACGGCCACCAATGGTGGAGCGATGGAAATTGGGGGGTGTAATGTATTTGCTTCATGGGTTCTTTGCTGAAGAATTCATCGCAACACATTGCTATTAACTAGTTGGTATATTGGCAAAGGTTTAACAATCGCACGACACATTACCGGTTCATCCACCGGGCTCACAACCACCTGCCCCGTCGTGGATCTCCCGAACCCAACTGGCCGGGGTTTTATTGAGTCTTGTGAACATCACGTGACTGGCTAAGCCACTCCCCACTCAACAGCCCCACGAACCTGTGAGCACGCGCGCAGGTGCATGCATTGCAGGGGAGGAGGGCAGAGATCTCGGTGGGCTGGGGGGCTGGAGGAGGTGACGGAGATAGTGGGTGGTGGGGGGGTGGGGGAGAGGCGGGGAGGGGATTTGAAAGCAAGGATGCGAGTGTTTATCAGCTACGGGCGAAGAGTGTCTGTATCAGCGATGGAGCACGTGGTCTCGGGATGGTAGATGGATGTGACTCTTGCCGTTGCAGGTACGCCATCCTCACTAAGGAAACGTGGCCCAGATGGCAAGGGGACGAGAAACAGGGAGTGACCCACCTCCTCCGATCGGTCAACATGGACCATGATCAGTACCAGCTCGGCAAACAAAAGGTCTTCATCAAGGCGCCCGAGTCAGTAAGTGCTTGGAAATTTGACAACAGTCCGCGCAAATATTGAAATATGGAGACCAGAACTGTGCACGGTGCCCCAAGTGTGGTCTAACCAGACCAGAACTGTGCACGGTGCCCCAAGTGTGGTCTAACCAGACCAGAACTGTGCACGGTGCCCCAAGTGTGGTCTAACCAGACCAGAACTGTGCACGGTGCCCCAAGTGTGGTCTAACCAGACCAGAACTGTGCACGGTGCCCCAAGTGTGGTCTAACCAGACCAGAACTGTGCACAGTGCTCCAAGTGTGGTCTAACCAGACCAGAACTGTGCACGGTGCCCCAAGTGTGGTCTAACCAGACCAGAACTGTGCACGGTGCTCCAAGTGTGGTCTAACCAGACCAGAACTGTGCACGGTGCTCCAAGTGTGGTCTAACCAGACCAGAACTGTGCACGGTGCCCCAAGTGTGGTCTAACCAGACCAGAACTGTGCACGGTGCTCCAAGTGTGGTCTAACCAGACCAGAACTGTGCACGGTGCCCCAAGTGTGGTCTAACCAGACCAGAACTGTGCACGGTGCCCCAAGTGTGGTCTAACCAGACCAGAACTGTGCACGGTGCTCCAAGTGTGGTCTAACCAGACCAGAACTGTGCACGGTGCTCCAAGTGTGGTCTAACCAGACCAGAACTGTGCACGGTGCTCCAAGTGTGGTCTAACCAGACCAGAACTGTGCACGGTGCCCCAAGTGTGGTCTAACCAGACCAGAACTGTGCACAGTGCTCCAAGTGTGGTCTAACCAGACCAGAACTGTGCACAGTGCTCCAAGTGTGGTCTAACCGGAGCAGGACTGTGCACGGTGCCCCAAGTGTGGTCTAACCAGACCAGAACTGTGCACGGTGCTCCAAGTGTGGTCTAACCAGACCAGAACTGTGCACGGTGCTCCAAGTGTGGTCTAACCAGACCAGAACTGTGCACGGTGCTCCAAGTGTGGTCTAACCAGACCAGAACTGTGCACAGTGCTCCAAGTGTGGTCTAACCAGACCAGAACTGTGCACAGTGCTCCAAGTGTGGTCTAACCAGACCAGAACTGTGCACAGTGCTCCAAGTGTGGTCTAACCAGACCAGAACTGTGCACAGTGCTCCAAGTGTGGTCTAACCAAGGTATGTAGAGACTAGAACTGTGCACAGTGTGCTCCAAGTGTGGTCTAACCAAGGTATGTAGAGACTAGAACTGTGCACAGTGTGCTCCAAGTGTGGTCTAACCAGGGTTCAATACAAGTTTAACGCAACCTCTCTGCTTTTCAATTGCATCTCTCTCGAAATGAACCCCAGTGTTTGGGTGGCTGGATATGGCCTTATTAACCTGCAGTGGTACATTTAGTGATCTGTGCATCTGTACCCCCCAGATCCCTCTGTTCCCCGACCCCATATAGACCCGTATTGTCCAAGACGATATGACTATGGGTAGTCCTCTCTGCAATTGTTCCTCCCAGTATTTTAACTCTGGCTGGCGGCAACGCTGGCATTTATTCCCAAATCCCGTTGCCCTGGGGGGCGCTAAAGGACAACCCTGCAGAGTGGGACGGAAGTCACTGATATCCTTAGACAGCACGACACAAACACATACAATACAACATGGCTCCTAATAGAACTGTGAGCACACGACCTAGGCACGAAAAATTAAAAAGCAAATTATAATTTAAATGGGGAGAAAGATTGCAAAGTGCCGCAGTACAGCGGGACCTGGGGCTACTTGTGCATGAAACACAAAAGGATAGTATGCAGGTACAGTAAGTGATCAGGAAGGCCAATGGTATCTTGGCCTTTATTGCAAAGGGGATGGAGTATAAAAGCAGGGAAGTCTTGCTACAGTTATACAGGGTATTGGTGAGGCCACACCTGGAGTACTGCGTGCAGTTTTGGTCTCCGTATTTACGAAAGGATATACTCGCTTTGGAGGCAGTTCAGAGAAGGTTCACTCGGTTGATTCCGGGGATGAGGGGGTTGACTTATGAGGAAAGGTTGAGGAGGTTGGGCCTCTACTCATTGGAATTCAGAAGAATGAGAGGTGATCTTATCGAAACGTATAAGATTCTGAGGGGGGCTCGACAAGGTGGATGCAGAGAGGATGTTTCCCCTCGTGGAGGAAACTAAAACTAGGGGGCACATAGTTTCAGAATAAGGGGTCTCCCATCTAAGATGGAGATGAGGAGTAATTTCTTCTCTGAGGGTCGTGGATCAATGGAATTCTCTGCCCCAGAGAGCTGTGGAGGCCGGGACATTGAATATATTGAAGGTGGAGATAGACAGATTTTTGAGCGATAAGGGAGTGAAGGGTTATGGGGAGCGGGCGGGGAAGTGGAGCTGAGTCCATGATCGGATCAGCCATGATCGTATTAAATGGCAGAGCAGGCTCGAGGGGCCGAATGGCCGACTCCAGCTCCGATGATGATGTTGGCCTTGACATGTGACCCTTTATTGTGATGACATCAGTTGTCCACTAGTTGGAGCCCTGTTGCAATCACATGTCGGCCAGACCAGGTAAGGTTGGTCGATAGTCCTGCCCTTGAAGGACAATCGTGAACCAGTTGGGTCATGTTTATAAACGCCAGCCGCAAATTATCCGATTGAGTGACTTCATGTTCACGGCACACCCTGGCGGGATTTGCATGCACAACTTCTGGCTTGCTTGTTCAGTGTCCAATCCACTCTTGCCACCCTCCCTCCCTCCCTTCCTCTCCAGTGAGTTGAAATCAACAGTAAACCTGCTTTTATATAGCCCCTTTAACGTAGTGAAACGTCTCAAGGCGTTTCACACGAGCGATTATCAGACCAAATCTGACCCCGAGCCGCATAAGGAGATATTAGGGACAGGCGACCAAAAGCTGGGTCAAAGAGGTGGGTTTTAAAGCAGGAGAGAGAGAGGCGGAGAGGTTTAGGGAGGGAGTTCCAGAGCTCAGGGGCCCAGGCAGCTGAAGGCACGGCCACCGATGGTGGAGCGATGGAAATCGGGGGATGGGCGAGAGCGCAGAATTGGAGTAAGGCAGAGATCTCGGGGGTGGGGGGGGATTGTGGGGCTGGAGGAGGTCGCAGAGATAGGGACAGGTGTAGGGGCTGGAGGGGGGTTACAGAGATAGGGAGGGGTGTAGGGGCTGGAGGGGGTTACAGAGATAGGGAGGGGTGTAGGAGCTGGAGGGGTTTACAGAGATCGGGAGGGGTGTAGGGGCTGGAGGGGGGTTACAGAGATAGGGAGGGTGTAGGGGCTGGAGGATGTTACAGAGATAGGGAGGGGTGTAGGGGCTGGAGAGGGTTACAGAGATAGGGAGGGGTGTAGGGGATGGAGGGGGTTACAGAGATAGGGAGGGGTATAGGGGCTGGAAGAGGTGACAGAGATAGGGAGGGGTGTAGGGGCTGGAGGGGTTTACAGAGATAGGGAGGGTGTGTAGGGGCTTGAGGAGGTTACAGAGATAGGGAGAGGTGTAGGGCTGGAGGGGGTTACAGAGATAGGGAGGGGTGTAGGGGCTAGAGGAGGTTACAGAGATAGGGAGAGGTGTAGGGGCTGAAGGAGGTTACAGAGATAGGGAGGGCATGGGGTGAGGAGGTTACAGAGATAGGGAGGGGTGTAGGGCTGGAGGGGTTTACAGAGATAGGGAGGGGTGTAGGGCTGGAGGAGGTTACAGAGATAGGGAGGGGTGTAGGGCTGGAGGAGGTTACAGAGATAGGGAGGGGTGTAGGGGCTGAAGGAGGTTACAGAGATAGGGAGGGCATGGGGTGAGGAGGCCATGGAGGGGATTTGAACAGGCGGGTGAGGATGTTAAAATCTGGGCTTTGTTGGACTGGGAGCCAGTGTAGGTCAGCGAGCACAGGGGGTGATGGGTGAGTGGGACTCGGTGCGAGTTAGGACACGGGGCAGCGAGCACAGGGGGTGATGGGTGAGTGGGACTCGGTGCGAGTTAGGACACGGGGCAGTGAGCACAGGGGGCGATGGGTGAGCGGGACTCGGTGCGAGTTAGGACACGGGGGCAGCGAGCACAGGGGGTGATGGGTGAGCGGGACCCGGTGCGAGTTAGGACACGGGGGCAGCGAGCACAGGGGGTGATGGGTGAGCGGGACTCGGTGCGAGTTAGGACACGGGGCAGTGAGCACAGGGGGTGATGGGTGAGCGGGACTGGGTGCGAGTTAGGACACGGGGCAGCGAGCACAGGGGGTGATGGGTGAGCGGGACCCGGTGCGAGTTAGGACACGGGGAGTTTTGGGCGAGATGAAGTTTGGGGGGTTGCGGGGGGAGCAAGGAAGGGAAGGTGGGCGGCCGGCCAGGAGAGCATCGGAATGGACGCAATCTGTCGGTAACGGAGGGACAGATGAGGGCTTCAGCAGCGGATGAGCCGCGGCAAGGAGAGGGGGGGGGGGGGGCGCGGAGACGGGCGACATGACCGAGGTGGAGGTCGGAGGTCGTGGCGACGGAGCGGATAAATCGGGCTCGGCTGCTCACCTCACCGTTGAGCTCCTGCGCGGTCAACGCGATATCGTCGCGACGTCGCAGAAACGCTCGCGCGCAAAGGCGGCTTCACCCCCCCGGAACGTGTCGGGTGATCTGGTCACCCGCAGTGGCTGCTCAGCCGCACCTGCCCAATCGGTGGAGCGAGTGCGTACTCGAGACTCGTCCAATCAGCTGCCGCCCGTATCGCCCAGTTCCCCGGGGCGGTTCGATCCTTCGCTCCCTCCACCGGCCGAGCTGGACGTGTCTGCTCCCCCACGCCTCGCAGGAACCGACGCCTCTTGTTTACTCACGCATTTTTCTCTCCTCTCTCTCCCCCTCCCCTCGCCCACCCCCTCCGCCTGCAGCTCTTCCTGTTGGAGGAGATGAGGGAACGGAAGTACAATGGCTACGCCCGGGTGATCCAGAAGGCCTGGCGGAAACACATTGCCGTCCGCAAGTACATCCGGATGCGGGAGGAAGGTGAGGGGGCGGGCGCGGCAACCCAGCGCGCGTTGGCGACGTGGCGGGGAGACGCCGGGGCGCGGGGAGGATGCGCTCGGGCGTGAGGCGCCAGCTCGCTTCCCTGCCACGCGCCTCGGGCAGTAACCAGCGACCGAGTGACTTGGGGGACCGTGAGAATCAGCAGCGGGCCATTCGGCCCCTTGGAGCCTGCCCGGCCATTCAATAAGGTCACGGCGCATCTTGCATTTGTGTAGCGCCTCTCACGACCACCGCACGTCTCAAAGCGCCTCGTGGCCAAGGAAGTACTTTTTTTTGGAGTGTGGTCGCTGCTGTATTGTGGGAAACGCTCAATTGGCGCACAGCAAGCTCCCACACACAGCGGCGTGATAATGACCCGGAGCATCTGTTTTGGTGATGTCGGTCGAGGGATAAATATTGGCCCCAGGACACCGGGGAGAACTCCCCCTGCTCTTCTTCCAATAGTGGCCCCGGGATCTTTTACATCCACCCGAGAGGGCAGACGGGGCCTCGATTTAACGTCTCATCCGAAAGACCACTTTGGACACCACATTACAGGAAAGATGTGATTGCACTAGAGAGGGTACAGAGGAGATTTACCAGGATGTTGCACTGGAGAGGGTACAGAGGAGATTTACCAGGATGTTGCACTGGAGAGGGTACAGAGGAGATTTACCAGGATGTTGCACTGGAGAGGGTACAGAGGAGATTTACCAGGATGTTGCACTGGAGAGGGTGCAGAGGAGATTTACCAGGATGTTGCACTAGAGAGGGTACAGAGGAGATTTACCAGGATGTTGCACTAGAGAGGGTACAGAGGAGAGTTACCAGGATGTTGCACTAGAGAGGGTACAGAGAAGATTTACCAGGATGTTGCACTGGAGAGGGTATAGAGGAGATTTACCAGGATGTTGCACTGGAGAGGGTTCAGAGGAGATTTACCTGGATGTTGCACTGGAGAAGGTACAGAGGAGATTTACCAGGATGTTGCACTAGAGAGGGTACAGAGGAGATTTACCAGGATGTTGCACTAGAGAGGGTACAGAGGAGAGTTACCAGGATGTTGCACTGGAGAGGGTACAGAGAAGATTTACCAGGATGTTGCACTGGAGAGGGTATAGAGGAGATTTACCAGGATGTTGCACTGGAGAGGGTTCAGAGGAGATTTACCTGGATGTTGCACTGGAGAAGGTACAGAGGAGATTTACCAGGATGTTGCACTAGAGAGGGTACAGAGGAGATTTATCAGGATGTTGCACTAGAGAGGGTACAGAGGAGATTTACCAGGATGTTGCACTGGAGAGGGTACAGAGGAGATTTACCAGGATGTTGCACTGGAGAGGGTACAGAGGAGATTTACCAGGATGTTGCACTAGAGAGGGTACAGAGGAGATTTACCAGGATGTTGCACTAGAGAGGGTACAGAGGAGATTTACCAGGATGTTGCACTAGAGAGGGTACAGAGGAGATTTACCAGAATGTTGCACTAGAGAGGGTACGGAGGAGATTTACCAGGATGTTGCACTAGAGAGGGTACAGAGGAGATTTACCAGGATGTTGCCTGGACTGGAGAATTTTAGCGATGAGGAAAGATTGGATAGGCTGGGATTGTTTTCTTTGGAACAGAGGAGGCTGAGGGGAGACCTGATTGAGGTGTATAAAACTATGAGGGGCCTGGATAGAGTGGATAGGACGGAACTGTTTCCCCTGGGCAGAGGGGTCAACAACCAGGGGGCAGAGATTGAAAGTAATTGGGGGGAGGTTTAGAGGGGATTTGAGGGGAAATGTCTTCACCCAGAGGGTGGTGGGGGTCTGGGGTGGAACTCACTGCCTGAAAGGGTGGTAGAGGCAGAAACCCTCACCACATTTAAAAAGTACCTGGATGTACACTTGAAGTGCCGTAACCTACAGGGCTACGGACCGAGAGCGGGAAAGTGGGATTAGGCTGGGTGGCTCTTTGTCGGCCGGCGCGGACACGATGGGCCGAATGGCCTCCTCCCGTGCTGTATATTTCTACGATGGAGACGTCCCAATGTGGTGACCCTTGTCCAAGGTCTGTTGGGTTGAAAGTTGTCCTCGTCTTCAGACCCTCCTCCCCAAGTCTCTCTCCACCTCCGCTAACTCCTCCCAACCGAGCATTGTTTACACTTCCGAATCAGGCAAACTGTATCATTTCCTCTCCTTCGCGTCTCTGGCAAAGTCTTCAGTCCTCAGACTTGCTAGAACTCTTCCCAAGCTTGGAGGGGCAGTGCTGAGGGAGCGCCGTACTGCGCTGTCGGAGGGGCGGTACTGAGGGAGCGCCGTACTGCGCTGTCGGAGAGGCGGTACTGAGGGAGCACCGTACTGCGCTGTCGGAGGGGCAGTACTGAGGGAGCGCCGTACTGCGCTGTCGGAGGGGCAGTACTGAGGGAGCGCCGTACTGCGCTGTCGGAGGGGCGGTACTGAGGGAGCGCCATACTGCGCTGTCGGAGGGGCGGTACTGAGCGAGCGCCATACTGCGCTATCGGAGGGGCAATACTGAGGGAGCACTCCACTGTTGGAGGGGCGGTACTGAGGGAGCGGCGTACTGTTGGAGGGGCGGTACTGAGGGAGCGCCGCACTAGCGGAGGGGCGGTACTGAGGGAGCGCCGTACTGTCGGAGGGGCGGTACTGAGGGAGTGCCGCACTGTCGGAGGGGCCATCTTTTGGATGAGACATTAAACCGAGGCCCCGTCTGCCCCCTCAGGTGGATGTAAAAGATCCCGGGGCCACTATTGGAAGAAGAGCAGGGGGAGTTCTCCCCGGTTTCCTGGGACCAATATTTATCCTTCACCCAAAAACAGATGACCTGGGTCATTGTCACATTGCTGTTTGTGGGAGCTTGCTGTGCGCAAATTAAGCTGCTGCGTTTCGTACATTATTTGATTGGCTGCAGAGCGCTTTGGGACTTCCTGAGCTGGTGAAAGTGGCTATATAAATGCACGGTCTTTCTTTGGCGGGAACTTGAGGAGCCGCTCGGTACTGTTGTACCCGTTGAGTGAGATCGCGGCTGAGCTGTACCTCAATGCCCTCTGTCCGCCCATGCCCTGAGCCGAGCCTCCCTGTGGGGGGAAAACCTCCCTTTCAACGTGAAGGGGTAAAATTCACAGGGCTGTGGGGGAACGAGCCAGGGGAGGGGGGCGTGAGATTGATTGCATCGTGTTTTAGGCAAAGTTAACATGCAGGTACAGCAAGCAACTCAGAAGGCAAATGGTATATAAGAACATCAGAAATAGGAGCAGGAGTCGGCCATTCGGCCCCTCGAGCCTGCTCTGCCATTTAATAAGATCATGGCTGATCCGATCATGGTCTCAGCTCCACTTCCCTGCCCGCCCCCTTATCGGTTAAGAAACTGTCTATTTCTGACTTAAATATATTCAATGTCCCGGCTTCCACAGCTCTCTGAGGCAGCGAATTCCACAGATTTACAACCCTCTGAGAGAAGAAATTCCTCCTCATCTCAGTTTTAAATGGGCGGCCCCTTATTCTAAGATCGTGCCCCCTAGTTCTAGTCTCCCCCATCAGTGGAAACATCCTCTCTGCATCCACCTTGTCGAGCCCCCTCATAATCTGATACGATTCGATAAGATCACCTCTCATTCTTCTGAATTCTAATGAGTAGAGGCCCAACCTGCTCAACCTTTCTTCATAAGTCAACCCTCATAGAAACATCGAAAAGAGGTGCAGGAGCAGGCCATTCGGCCCTTCGAGCCTGCACCACCATTCAATAGGATCATGGGTGATCATGCAACTTCAGTACCCCATTCCTGCTTTCTCTCTATACCCCTTGATCCCTTTAGCCGTAAGGGCCACATCTAACTCCCTTTTGAATATATCTAACGAACTGGCCCCAACAACACTCTGTGGTAGAGAATTCCACAGGTTCACAATTCTCTGAGTGAAGAAGTTTCTCCTCATCTCAGTCCTAAATGGCTTACCCCTTATCCTTAGACTGTGACCCCTGGTTCTGGACTTCCCCAACATCGGGAACATTCTTCCTGCATCTAACCTGTCCAATCCTGCAGAATTTTATATGTTTCTATGAGATCCCCTCTCATTCTTCTAAACTCCAGTGAATATAAGCCTAGTCGATACAGTCTCCGGAATCAGCCGAGTGAACCTTCTCTGAACTTCCTCCAAAGCAAGTATATCCTTTCGTGAATATGGAAACCAAAACTGCACGCAGTACTCCAGGTGTGGCCTCACCAACACCCTGTATAGCTGTAGCAAGACTCCCCGGCTTTAATACTCCATCCCCTTTGCAATAAAGGCCAAGATTCCATTGGCCTTTATTGCAGGAGGATTTGAGTATGAGTAAAGATGTCTTACTCCAGTTATACAGGGCCTTGGTGAGACCGCACCTGGAGTATTGTGCACAGTTTTGGTCTCCTTACCTAAGGAAGGATATATTTGCCATTGAGGGAGTGCAGCGAAGGTTCACCAGACCGATTCCTGGGATGGGGGTGATTGTCCTGTGAGGAGAGATTGAGCAGACTGGGCTGATATTCTCTAGAGTTTAGAAGAATGAGAGGTGATGTAATTGAAACATATACAATTCTGATGTGGATTGACAGGATAGATGCAGGGAGGGTGTTTCGCCCCGGGCTGGGGAGTCTCGAACCAGGGGGTCACACAGTCTCAGGATAAGGGCTCGGCCATTGAGGACTGAGATGAGGAGGAATTTCTTCACTCAGAGGGGGGTGAATCTTTGGGATTCTCTGCCCCAGAGGCCTGTGGAGGCTCAGTCGCTGAGTATATTCAAGGCTGAGATCGGTCGGTTTTTTGGGGGATATTTCGGGAATCGAGGGAACGTGGAGTTGAGGTCAAAGATCAGCCGTGATCTGATTGGATGGCGGAGCAGGCTCGAGGGGCCGAATGGCCGACTCCTGTGGCGTGGGGGGATTGTATGAATTGCCGCTTGTTCTTTCGATTGGCTCTTGCAGCTTCTGACGTCGTGCTGAACAAGAAGGAGAGACGGCGGAACAGTATCAACCGGAACTTTGTGGGCGATTACATCGGGATGGACAACCGACCGGAACTGCGGCGTTTCGTCGGTCGCAGGGAACGTATCGACTTCGCGCACACGGTGCTCAAGTACGACCGGCGGTTTAAGGTACAACACCAGCTGCCTGCACTGCCCTCTCCGCTTCTGTGTGGCACAGCCAAACATCGGCAGGTGTGCCGACCGTGTCTCAGTGGGCAGCTCTCCCTCCCTCTCTCTCTCTCGCCTCTGAGTCAGAAGGTCGTGGGATCGTGGGAGCGCCGCACTGTCGGAGGGGCGGTACTGAGGGAGCGCCGCACTGTCGGAGGGGCGGTACTGAGGGAGCGCCGCACTGTCGGAGGGGCGGTGCTGAGGGAGCGCCGCACTGTCGGAGGGGCTGTACTGAGGGAGTGCCGCGCTGTCGGAGGGGCGGTACTGAGGGAGCCGCACTGTCGGAGGGGCGGTGCTGAGGGAGCGCCGCACTGTCGGAGGGGCAGTACTGAGGGAGCGCCGCACTGTCGGAGGGGCGGTACTGAGGGAGCGCCGCACTGTCGGAGGGGCAGTACTGAGGGAACGCTGTACTGTCGGAGGGGCGGTACTGAGGGAGCGCCGCACTGTCGGAGGGGCTGTACTGAGGGAGTGCCGCACTGTCGGAGGGGCGGTACTGAGGGAGCGCCGCACTGTCGGAGGGGCGGTACTGAGGGAGCGCCGCACTGTCGGAGGGCCGGTACTGAGGGAGCGCCGCACTGTCGGAGGGGCAGTACTGAGGGAACGCCGTACTGTCGGAGGGGCGGTACTGAGGGAGCGCCGCACTGTCGGAGGGGCGGTACTGAGGGAGCGCCGCACTGTCGGAGGGGCAGTGCTGAGGGAGCGCCGCACTGTCGGAGGGGCAGTACTGAGGGAACGCTGTACTGTCGGAGGGGCAGTACTGAGGGAGCGCCGCACTGTCGGAGGGGCGGTACTGAGGGAGCGCCGCACTGTCGGAGGGCCGGTACTGAGGGAGCGCCGCACTGTCGGAGGGGCAGTACTGAGGGAACGCCGTACTGTCGGAGGGGCGGTACTGAGGGAGCGCCGCACTGTCGGAGGGGCGGTACTGAGGGAGCGCCGCACTGTCGGAGGGGCAGTACTGAGGGAGCGCCGCACTGTCGGAGGGGCAGTACTGAGGGAGCGCCGCACTGTCGGAGGGGCGGTACTGAGAGAGCGCCGCACTGTGGGAGGGGCGGTACTGAGGGAGCCGCACTGTCGGAGGGGCGGTGCTGAGGGAGCGCCGCACTGTCGGAGGGGCGGTACTGAGGGAGCGCCGAACTGTCGGAGGGGCGGTACTGAGGGAGCGCCGCACTGTCGGAGGGGCAGTACTGAGGGAGCGCCGTACTGTCGGAGGGGCAGTACTGAGGGAGCGCCGTACTGTCGGAGGGGCAGTGCTGAGGGAGCGCCGCACTGTCGGAGGGGCAGTGCTGAGGGAGAGCCGCACTGTCGGAAGGGCAGTGCTGAGGGAGCCCCGCGCTGTCGGAGGGGCGGTACTGAGGGAGCGCCGCACTGTCGGAGGGGCGGTACTGAGGGAGCGCCGCACTGTCGGAGGGGCGGTACTGAGGGAGCGCCGCACTGTCGGAGGGGCAGTACTGAGGGAGCCGCACTGTCGGAGGGGCGGTACTGAGGGAGCGCCGAACTGTCGGAGGGGCGGTACTGAGGGAGCCACACTGTCGGAGGGGCGGTGCTGAGGGAGCACCGCACTGTCGGAGGGGCGGTACTGAGGGAGCCCCGCGCTGTCGGAGGGGCGGTACTGAGGGAGCCACACTGTCGGAGGGGCGGTGCTGAGGGAGCACCGCACTGTCGGAGGGGCGGTACTGAGGGAGCCCCGCGCTGTCGGAGGGGCGGTACTGAGGGAGCCACACTGTCGGAGGGGCGGTGCTGAGGGAGCACCGCACTGTCGGAGGGGCGGTACTGAGGGAGCCCCGCGCTGTCGGAGGGGCGGTACTGAGGGAGCCCCGCGCTGTCGGAGGGGCAGTACTGAGGGAGCGCTGCACTGCACTGCGCTGTCGGAGGGGCAGTGCTGAGGGAGCACCGCACTGTCAGAGGGGCAGTACTGAGGGAATGCCACGCTGTCGGAGGGGCCGTCTTTCGGATGAGACTTTAAACCGAGGCCCCGTCTGCGTCCTCCCTCTCAGCCCCGCTCTCTCTCTCTCTCCCTCTCCCTCTCTCCGCTGCTCTCTCTGCCCACTTCTCTCCCTCTCCCTTCCCGCGCTGTGGGATCGTGCTGTGCGCTCCCGTGGCGCGCCCGCCGACCGGGATTAACCCTGTTCTCCCGCACAGACGGTGAAGCGGGATCTGATCTTCACCCCCAAGTCGCTGTACCTGATTGGCCGGGAGAAGGTGAAGCAGGGCCCGGAGAAAGGGATGATCAAGGAGGTCTTGAAGCGGCAGATCGAGTTGGAAAGGATCCAGTCGGTGTCCCTCAGGTAAGTGGCCAGTGTACCTCACCTTCTGGGCGTCGGAGCGCTGAGCGCACAGAGCGGGAGCAGGCCAATCCGATTGTCCCTACCATCTTCTCCACTCGAGGGAACACAAGCACGGTACTGTGTGACCCTCCGCGGGATTTAACCCTTTTAGCCCCGGTAACATTCTGGTGAAATTGTGCTGTGTCTCCTCTGAGGCCGATATATCCTTCCCCTGTGGCTCACTGAGTCTCTCCCTCTCTCGCCTCGGAGTCACAAGGTCGTGGGTTCCAGTCCCACTCCAGAGACTTGAGCACATAATCCAGGCCGACACTCCCAGTGCAGTACTGAGGGAGCCCCGCAGTGTCGGAGGGGCAGTACTGAGGGAGCGCCGCAGTGTCGGAGGGGCAGTGCTGAGGGAGCCCCGCAGTGTCGGAGGGGCGGTACTGAGGGAGCGCCGCACTGTCGGAGGGGCAGTGCTGAGGGAGCGCCGCACTGTGCTGTCGGAGGGGCAGTACTGAGGGAGTGCTGCACTGTCGGAGGGGCAGTACTGAGGGAGCGCCGCACTGTCGGAGGGGCGGTACTGAGGGAGTGCCGCACTGTCGGAGGGGCAGTACTGAGGGAGCGCCGCACTGTCGGAGGGGCGGTACTGAGGGAGCGCCGCACTGTCGGAGGGGTGGTACTGAGGGAATGCCGCACTGTCGGAGGGGCAGTACTGAGGGAGTGCCGCACTGTCGGAGGGGCAGTACTGAGGGAGCGCCGCACTGTGCTGTCGGAGGGGCGGTACTGAGGGAGTGCCGCACTGTCGGAGGGGCGGTACTGAGGGAGCCCCGCAGTGTCGGAGGGGCCGTGCTGAGGGAGCGCCGTACTGTGCTGTCGGAGGGGCAGTACCGAGGGAGTGCCGCACTGTCGGAGGGGCGGTACTGAGGGAGCGCCGCACTGTCGGAGGGGCGGTACTGAGGGAGTGCCGCACTGTCGGAGGGGCAGTAGGGAGCACCGCACTGTTGGAGGGGCAGTACTGAGGGAGCGCCGCACTGTCGGAGGGGCGGTACTGAGGGAGTGCTGCACTGTCGGAGGTGCCGTCTTTCGGATGAGACATGAAACCGAGGCCCCGTCTGCCCTCTCAGGTGGATGTAAAAGATCCCGGGGCCACTATTGGAAGAAGAGCAGGGGGAGTTCTCCCCGGTGTCCTGGGGCCAATATTTATCCCTCGACCAACATCACTAAAACAGATGATCCGGGTCATTATCACATTGCTGTGTGTGGGAGCTTGCTGTGCGCAAATTGAGCTGCCGCGTTTCCCACAACGCAACAGTGAGCACACTCCAAAAGTACTTCATTGGCTGTAAAGCGCTTTGGGACGTCCGGTGGTCGTGAAAAGCGCTATAGAAATGCAAGTCTGTCTTTTCTGTTCCTGAGGTGTCAAGCCTAGAACTGAACGCAGTTACCCCAAATGAAAATATCGGCGCAATCTCCTAATTTAAATCAGAACGTACATCGAACACTGCCAGAATAATCGGAACACAGCTTTACTTGTCTCTCGAACAGGGAAGGCTGAGGGGAGACCTGATAGAGGTCTTTTAAGGTTACGAAGGGCTTCGATAGGGTAGACGCAGAGAAGATGTTTCGCCTTGTTGGTGGAGACCAGAACCAGGGGGCCATCAATATAAGACAGTCACTGATAAATCCAGTGGGGATTTCAGGAGAAACCTCTTCACGTAGAAACATAGAAACATAGAAACATAGAAAATAGGTGCAGGAGCAGGCCATTCGGCCCTTCGAGCCTGCACCACCATTCAATATGATCATGGCTGATCATGCAACTTCAGTACCCCATTCCTGCTTTCTCTCCATACCCCTTGATCCCTTTAGCCGTAAAGGCCACATCTAACTCCCTTTTGAGTATATCTAACGAACTGGCCCCAACTCCCTCTGGTAGAGAATTCCACAGGTTCACAATTCTCTGAGTGAAGAAGTTTCTCCTCATCTCGGTCCTAAATGGCTTACCCCTTATCCTTAGACTGTGTGACCCCTGGTTCTGGACTTCCCCAACATCGGGAACATTCTTCCTACATCTAACCTGTCCAATCCCGTCAGAATTTTAGATGTTTCTATGAGATTCCCTCTCATCCTTCTAAACTCCAGTGAATACAGGCCCAGTCGATCCAGTCTCTCCTCATATGTCAGTCCTGCCATCCCGGGAATCAGTCTGGTGAACCTTCGCTGCACTCCCTCAATAGCAAGAACGTCCTTCCTCAGATTAGGAGACCAAAACTGTACACAATATTCCAGGTGTGGCCTCACCCAAGGCCCTGTACGACTGCAGTAAGACCTCCCTGCTCCTATACTCAAATCCCCTCGCTATGAAGGCCAACATGCCATTTGCCTCCTTCACCGTCTGCTGTACCTGTATGCCGATTAGGAGAACAAAACTTTACCCAGAGAGCGGTGAGAATGTGGAACTCGCTGCCACAGGGAGGGGTTGAGGCGAATAGTATCGATGCGTTTAAGGGGAGGCTGGATAAACACATGGGGGAGAAGGGAATAGAGGGATGGGGGGGTGGGGGAGAGGGAGAGGGAGAGGGGTGGGAGGGGTGGGAGGGGGCTGGTGTGGAGCATAAACCCAGGCACGGAGCGATGGGCCCAATGGCCTGTTTCTGTGCTGTGAGTTCTACAAAATATTGAAGTGAGATTTGCGTGGGTGAAGGGAACTGTTATGTCTTTGCTTCATGGGGGTCTTGGCTTAAGAATTCATCGCAGAACATTGCTATTGAGAACGAATTGATTTATTAACAAAAGATTTAACAATCACGCTGCACATTACCAGTTCATCACACCAGGCTCACACCTCGAGCAGTTTTGGTTTCCATATTTACGAAAGGATATACTTGCTTTGGAGGCAGTTCAGAGAAGGTTCACTCGGTTGATTCCGGGGATGAGGGGGTTGACTTATGAGGAAAGGTTGAGGAGGTTGGGCCTCTACTCATTGGAATTCAGAAGAATGAGAGGTGATCTGATCGAAACGTATAAGATTATGAGGGGGCTCGACAAGGTGGATGCAGAGAGGATGTTTCCACTGATGGGGGAGACTAGAACTAGGGGGCATGGTCTTAGAATAAGGGGCTGCCCATTTAAAACTGAAATGAGGAGGAATTTCTTCTCTCAGAGGGTTGTAAATCTGTGGAATTCGCTGCCTCAGAGAGCTGTGGAGGCTGGGACATTGAATAAATTTAAGACAGAGATAGACAGTTTCTTAACCGATAAGGGGGTGTGCAGGGAAGTGGAGCTGAATCCATGATCGGATCAGCCATGATCGTATTGAATGGTGGAGCAGGCTCGAGGGGCCGAATGGCCGACTCCTGCTCCTATTTCTCATGCATACCTCATCGTGTATCCCCCGAACCCAACTGGCTGGGGTTTTATTGAGTATTGCGGACATCGCGTGACTGGCTAAGCTCCTCCCAACTCAAACAGCCCCACGAACCTATGAGCGCGCGCGCAGGTGCGTACGTCCTAACCCGGTCTGGCCTGCGCCTGAATCCAGTCTCCCGCGCTATCCGGTTTGACAGTCTCGCGGTCCCGTGGAGCGGGGGACAGGGGCCGGTCGCTCCAAGTGTGTCACTCTCTTCTCTTTCCCTCCCTCCCTCCCTGCGCTGTCCCAGCACAACGCAAGACGACTTCATCATCGTCCACGAGCCGCAGTACGACAGCGTCTTCGAGTCCACGTTCAAGACCGAGTTCCTCAGCCTCCTGTGCAAACGCTTCGAGGAACGTACACAGAAGAAGCTTCACGTAAAATTCAACAAGCAGTGAGTCGTGGAGTGGGGGCCGGGCGGGAGGGAGGGGATAAGGCAGGAAAGAAATGGCCTCCGATGGTGACCCTTGCCCCCCCCTCCCTCCCCGTGTCAGCTCTGGCTCAGTGGGCAGCACCCTCGCCTCCGAGTCAGAAGGTCGTGGGTTCAAGTCCCCACTCCAGGGACATAAATCCAGGCCGACACGCCCAGTGCAGTACTGAGGGAGCGCCGCACTGTCGGAGGGGCGGTACTGAGGGAGCGCCGCACTGTCGGAGGGGCGGTACTGAGGGAGCGCCGCACTGTCGGAGGGGCGGTACTGAGGGAGCGCCGCACTGTGGGAGGGGCGGTACTGAGGGAGCGCCGCACTGTCGGAGGGGCGGTACTGAGGGAGCGCCGCACTGTCGGAGGGGCGGTACTGAGGGAGCGCCGCACTGTCGGAGGGGCAGTACTGAGGGAGCGCCGCACTGTCGGAGGGGCGGTACTGAGGGAGCGCCGCACTGTCGGAGGGGCAGTACTGAGGGAGCGCCGCACTGTCGGAGGGGCAGTACTGAGGGAGCGCCGCACTGTCGGAGGGGCGGTACTGAGGGAGCGCTGCACTGTCGGAGGGGCAGTACTGAGGGAGCACCGCACTGTCGGAGGGGCGGTACCGAGGGAGCGCCGTACTGTCGGAGGGGCAGTACTGAGGGAGCGCCGCACTGTGGGAGGGGCAGTACTGAGGGAGTGTCGGAGGGGCGGTACTGAGGGAGCGCCGTACTTTTGGAGGGGCGGTACTGAGGGAGCGCCGTACTGTCGGAGGGGCGGTACTGAGGGAGCGCCGTACTGCGCTGTCGGAGGGGCGGTACTGAGGGAGCGCCGCACTGTTTGAGGGGCGGTACTGAGGGAGCGCCGCACTGTTTGAGGGGCGGTACTGAGGGAGTGCCGTACTGTCGGAGGGGCGGTACTGAGGGAGCGCCGTACTGTCGGAGGGGCGGTACTGAGGGAGCGCCGTACTGTCGGAGGGGCTGTCTTTCAGATGAGACGTTAAACCGAGGCCCCGTCTGCCCTCTCGGGTGGATGTAAAAGATCCCGGGGCCACTATTGGAAGAAGAGCAGGGGGAGTTCTCCCCGGTGTCCTGGGGCCAATATTTATCCCTCAACCAACATCACTAAAACAGATGATCCGGGTCATTATCACATCGCTGTGTGTGGGAGCTTGCTGTGCGCAAATTGAGCTGCCGCATTTCCCACAATACAACAGTGAGCACACTCCAAAAAAAAGTACTTCATTGGCTGTAAAGCGCTTTGGGACGTCCGGTGGTCGTGAAAGGCGCTATATAAATGCAAGTCTCTCTCTGTGTTACAGGTTGGAGTTCAAGGTGAAGAAGGGGGGATGGGGGCCTTGGGCAGCGGCTGGGTCTCGCCAGATCCAGTTCCAGCCGGGTCACGGGGACGTGCCGCTGTTGAAGCCCAGCGGCAAAGTTCTGGTGGTCAGCATCGGGCCTGGACTGCCCAAAAACTCACGTACGTACTCTCTGATGTGGGGGGTCCGAGCGGCCCCCCTCTCCAAACCATCGTACCCCAACTCTCTCTCTGCCCCTATACCCCATCGTACCCCTCCCCTCTCTCTCTGCCCCTATACCCCATCGTACCCCTCCCCTCTCTCTCTGCCCCTATACCCCATCGTACCCCTCCCCTCTCTCTCTGCCCCTATACCCCATCGTACCCCTCCCCTCTCTCTCTGCCCCTATACCCCATCGTACCCCTCCCCTCTCTCTCTGCCCCTATACCCCATCGTACCCCTCCCCTCTCTCTCTGCCCCTATACCCCATCGTACCCCTCCCCTCTCTCTCTGCCCCTATACCCCATCGTACCCCTCCCCTCTCTCTCTGCCCCTATACCCCATCGTACCCCTCCCCTCTCTCTCTGCCCCTATACCCCATCGTACCCCTCCCCTCTCTCTCTGCCCCTATACCCCATCGTACCCCTCCCCTCTCTCTCTGCCCCTATACCCCATCGTACCCCTCCCCTCTCTCTCTGCCCCTATACCCCATCGTACCCCTCCCCTCTCTCTCTGCCCCTATACCCCATCGTACCCCTCCCCTCTCTCTCTCTGCCCCTATACCCCATCGTACCCCTCCTCTCTTGCTGCCTCCATACTCCATCATACCCCTCTTCTCTCTCTGCCCCTATACCCCATCATACCCCTCCCCTCTCTCTCTGCCCCTATACCCCATCGTACCCCTCCTCTCTTGCTGCCTCCATACCCCATCGTACCCCTCCCCTCCCTCTCTGCCCCTATACCCCATCGTACCCCTCCTCTCTTGCTGCCTCCATACTCCATCATACCCCTCTTCTCTCTCTGCCCCTGTCCCCATCATACCCCTCCCCTCTCTCTCTGCCCCTATACCCCATCGGACCCCTCCCCTCTCTCTCTGCCCCCATACCCCATCGTACCCCTCCCCCTCTCTCTGCCCCTATATCCCATCGTACCCCTCCCCTCTCTCTCTGCCCCTATATCCCATCGTACCCCTCCCCTCTCTCTCTGCCCCTATACCCCATCGTACCCCTCCTCTCTCTCTCTGCCCCTATACCCCATCGTACCCCTCCTCTCTTGCTGCCTCCATACTCCATCATACCCCTCTTCTCTCTCTGCCCCTATATCCCATCGTACCCCTCCCCTCTCTCTCTGCCCCTATACCCCATCGTACCCCTCCTCTCTCTCTCTGCCCCTATACCCCATCGTACCCCTCCTCTCTTGCTGCCTCCATACTCCATCATACCCCTCTTCTCTCTCTGCCCCTGTCCCCATCATACCCCTCCCCTCTCTCTCTGCCCCTATACCCCATCGGACCCCTCCCCTCTCTCTCTGCCCCCATACCCCATCGTACCCCTCCCCTCTCTCTCTGCCCCTATATCCCATCGTACCCATCCCCTCTCTCTCTGCCCCTATATCCCATCGTACCCCTCCCCTCTCTCTCTGCCCCTATACCCCATCGTACCCCTCCTCTCTCTCTCTGCCCCTATACCCCATCGTACCCCTCCTCTCTTGCTGCCTCCATACTCCATCATATCACTCCTCTCTCCCTGCCTCTGTCGCTGAAACCCTTGTCCACGCCTCTCGTCATCCCCAGTCTCCGATTATTACAGGAACAGGAGGAGGACCATTCAGCCCCTCGAGCCTGTTACACAGGAGCAGGAGGAGGACCATTCAGCCCCTCGAGCCTGTTACATTAGGAACAGGAGGAGGCCCATTCAGCCCCTCGAGCCTGTTACACAGGAGCAGGAGGAGGCCCATTCAGCCCCTCGAGCCTGTTACACAGGAACAGGAGGAGGCCCGTTCAGCCCCTCGAGTCTGTTACACAGGAACAGGAGGAGGCCCATTCAGCCCCTCGAGCCTGTTACACAGGAACAGGAGGAGGCCCGTTCAGCCCCTTTAGCCTGTTACATTAGGAACAGGAGGAGGCCCATTCAGCCCCTCGAGCCTGTTACATTAGGAACAGGAGGAGGCCCATTCAGCCCCTCGAGCCTGTTACACAGGAACAGGAGGAGGCCCATTCAGCCCCTTTAGCCTGTTACATTAGGAACAGGAGGAGGCCCATTCAGCCCCTCGAGCCTGTTACACAGGAACAGGAGGAGGCCATTCAGCCCCTCGAGCCTGTTACATTAGGAACAGAAGGAGGCCCATTCAGCCCCTCGAGCCTGTTACACAGGAACAGGAGGAGGCCCATTCAGCCCCTCGGGCCTGTTACACAGGAACAGGAGGAGGCCATTCAGCCCCTCGAGCCTGTTACACAGGAACAGGAGGAGGCCCGTTCAACCCCTCGAGCCTGTTACACAGGAACAGGAGGAGGCCATTCAGCCCCTCGAGCCTGTTACATTAGGAACAGGAGGAGGCCCATTCAGCCCCTCGAGACCGTTGTGCCAGTCATTGAGATCGCGGCTGACCTGCGACCTAACTCCTCCAACCCGCCATTAGTGGTACAGAACGCAAAAGTGCGGATATTATAATGAACCTGTTATAAAACACTGGTTCGGCCCCAGCTGGAGTATTGTGTCCAATTCTGGGCCCCGTACTTTAGGGAGGATGTGAAGGCCTTGGAGGGGTGGGGAGGAGATTGACCAGAATGGTCCCGGGGATGAGGGACCTCAGTGACGGGGAGAGACTGAAGAAGCCGGGGCTGTTCTCCTTGGAGCAGAGAAGGTTGAGAGGAGATTTGATCGAGGGGTTCAAAATCACGAGGGGTCCGGTCAGAGTAGAGAGAGAGAGAAACTGTTCCCATTGGTGGAAGGGTCGGGAACCAGAGGACACGGATTTAAGGCGATCGGCAGAAAGACGACACGAGGGACAATGTTTTTACGCAGCGAGTGGTTAGGATCTGGAACGCGCTGACGGAGAGGGTGGTGGAGGCAGACTCAATCGCGGCTTTCAAAAGGGAGTTGGATAAGTACCTGGAGGGTAAGTATGTGCAGGGCTCCGGGGAAAGGGCGGGGGGTGTGGGACTGGCTGAGAGCCAGCACAGGCTCGAGGGGCCCAATGGCCTCCTGTGCTGTAACCGTTCTCGGATTCTGCCCTATATCGCTTAATACCTTTTGGTTAACAAAAATCTATCAGTCTCCGATTTACAATTAGTAACTGATCCCGTATCAGTTACCGTCTGCGCAAGGGGGTACCCAACTTCTACCACCCTATGTGTGGAACCCCCCCAAACCCAACTGGCTGGGGTTTTATTGAGTCTTGTGAACATCACGTGCATACATTACACCCAGTTATGGTCTCGGCCTACAACGGGAAACATCTTCTCGACCTCTACCCTATTGAACCCTTTCATTATCTTAAAGACCTCTTACCAGGTCGCCCATTCGGCCACTTTTGTAGAGAAAAGAGAAAGAAAAATATGTTGTTGGTATGAAACAAGGGTCCAAAGACCCTTTCCACCTACTCATCATCACAGGCAGCCCCTCGGAGTCGAGGAAGACTTGCTTCCACTCTTAACACGAGTCCTCAGGTGGCTGAACAGCCCAATACGAGAGCCACAGTCCCTGTCACAGGTGGGACAGACAGTGGTTGAGGGAAGGGGAGGGTGGGACTGGTTTGCCGCACGCTCCTTCCGCTGCCTGCGCTTGGTTTCTGCACGCTCTCGGCGACGAGACTCGAGGTGCTCAGCGCCCTCCCGGATGCACTTCCTCCACTTAGGGCGGACTGGTCTTTGGGCCAGGGACTCCCAGGTGTCGGTGAGGATGTTGCACTTTATCAGGGGGAGGCTTTGAGGGTGGTCCCTTGTAACGTTTCCTCTGCCCACCTTTGGCTCGTTTGCCCGTGAAGGAGTTCCGAGTAAGAGCGCTCGCTTTGGGAGTCTCGTGTCTGGGGCATGCGGACAATGTGGCCCTGCCCAGCGGAGCTGGTCGAGTGTGTGGTCAGTGCTTCGATGCTGGGGATGTTGGCCTGGTCGAGGACGCTAATGTTGGTGCGTCTGTCCTCCCGGGGGATTTGCAGGATCTTGCGGAGACATCGTTGGTGGTATATCTCCAGCGATTTGGGATGTCTACTGTACATGGTCCACGTCTCTGAGCCATACAGGAGGGCGGGTATCACTACAGCCCTGTAGACCATGAGCTGGGTGACAGATTTGAGGGCCTGGTCTTCTGACCATTCGATGAGTGGTGGTCCAACCATGCACACACACGGAGCAAGCCAGGATCGCTGTGTTGATGTGTCGACAATTGGCTTGGGGGTGGGTGGGGGGGCTGCTATTTTGAAAATTATTCGTTCCTGAGATGTGGGAGTCAGCATTTATTGCCCGTCCCTAATTGCCCCGTGAGAAGGTGGTGGTGAGCCGCCTTCTTGAACCGCTGCAGTCCGTGTGGTGAAGGTGCTCCCACAGTGCTGTTAGGGAGGGAGTTCCAGGATTGTGACCCAGCGACGATGAAGGAACGGCCGATATATTTCCCAGTCGGGATGGTGTGTGACTGGGAGGGGAACGTGGAGGGGGTGGTGTTCCCATGCGCCTGCTGCCCTTGACCTTCTAGGCGGGTAGAGGTCGCGGGTTTGGGAGGTGCTGCCGAAGAAGCCTTGGCGAGTTGCCGCGGTGCATCTTGTAGACGGTGCACACTGCAGCCACGGTGCGCCGGTGGTGGAGGGAGTGAGTGTTGAAGGTGGTGGGTAGCGTGCCCCATCGAGCGGGGCTGCTTTGTCCTGGATGGTGTCGAGCTTCTCGAGTGTTTGTTGGAGCTGCAACTCACCCAGGCAAGTGGGGAGTGTTCCATCACACTCCTGACTTGTGTCTTGTAGATGGTGGGAAAGGCTTTGGGGAGTCGGGAGGTGAGACACTGGCCGCAGAATACCCAGCCTCTGACCCGCTCTTGTGGCCGCAGTATTTATGTGGCTAGTCCAGTGAAGCTTCTGGTCGATGGTGACCCCCCCAGGATGTTGGTAGGACCCCCTTGGTGTAACCTGTATGCAGGTTGTGACTTTCATGCACGTAAATATGTTACTAACCCATAACTGATATATTATTAATGTCCAGGACCCACGAGGAAAGATAACAGGAAGAGTGGCTGTATTGACACGAAGTCTCAGCACCGTGCAGGTACAGTAAGAGTTTTCAATCAGCGTCTCCGCCCCCTGCCTCAGCTCATCCGCTGCTGAAGCCCTCGTCCGTGCCCTCGTTATCTCCAGACTTGACCATTCCGACGCACTCCCGCCCGGCCTCCCACATTCTGCCCGACGTAAACTAGAGGCGATCTCCCGTGTCCTAACTCGCACCGAGTCCCGCTCACCCATCACCCCCTGTGCTCACTGCCCCCGTGTCCTAACTCGCACCGAGTCCCACTCACCCATCACCCCCTGTGCTCGCTGCCCCTGTGTCTTAACTCGCACCGAGTCCCGCTCACCCATCACCCCCTGTGCTCACTGCCCCGTGTCCTAACTCGCAACGAGTCCCGCTCACCCATCACCCCCTGTGCTCGCTGCCCCTGTGTCTTAACTCGCACCGAGTCCCGCTCACCCATCACCCCTTGTGCTCGCTGCCCCCGTGTCCTAACTCGCACCCAGTCCTGCTCACCCATCACCCCCTGTGCTCGCTGCCCCGTGTCCTAACTCGCACTGAGTCCCGCTCACCCTGTGCTCGCTGACCTACATCGGCTCCCGGTGAAGCAATGCCTCGATTTCAAAATTCTCATCCTTGTTTTCAAATCCCTCCATGGCCCTTGCCCCCCCTCCCTATCTATGTAACCTCCTCCAGCCCCTACACCCCTCCCTATCTCTGTAACCCCCTCCAGCCCCACAACCCCCCGAGATCTCTGCGCTCCTCTAATTCTGCCCTGTTGAACATCCCCTGATTATAATCGCTCCACCATCGGTGGCCGTGCCTTCAGCTGCCTGGGCCCCAAGCTCTGGAACTCCCTCCCTAAACCTCTCCGCCTCTCTCTCCTCCTTTAAGACGCTCCTTAAAACCGACCTCTCTGACGCAGCTTTTGGCAGCCTGTCCCCAATATCTCCTTATCTCCCCAATATGTGGCTCGGTGTCAAATTTCTAGCGCTCAATCCCCCTGTGAAGCGCGGTGGGCCGATTTACTGAGTTCGAGGCGCTATGTAACCGGGGCTTGTTGTCGAAGCTGCGATGGGAGAACCGGGACGAGTACTCGCGGCGCGGGAAATAAATGGCGGGCCTGCGTTTCTCATCGGCTTCCTTCCCTCGCTCCCTGCAGGCGGGGACCGTAAAGCGGGCCGGAGGCAGGAGGCCGGGTCCAGGGAGCGGCCAAAGCTGCGGCCCAGCCCGGGCACCACCCTGCGGCGGCAGACCAGCATGGAGCAGCCCACCTTGCCCCGACAGGGGGCCTACCCCAGGGCCAAGGCCCAGCCCGCCCAGCAGGACCTGGACTTCATGAACGTGCCCGACCAGGGAGTCGCCGGGTAGGTTGGAGGTCAGCCGACGGGCGCCAATCCCCGGGGGAGGTGGGGGGGGGGCAGCGATTGTTACCCCCCCCCCCCCCCGGGCGAGGTGGGGGCGGGGGGGTGAAATAGGAGCAGGAGTTGGCCATTCGGCCCCTCGAGCCTGCTCCGCCATTTAATACGATCATGGCTGATCCGATCATGGACTCAGCTCCACTTCCCTGCCCGCTCCCTTATCCCCTTATCGGTTAAGAAACTGTCTTTCTCTGTCTTAAATTTATTCAATGTCCCGGCTTCCACAGCTCTCTGAGGCAGCGAATTCCACAGATTTACAACCCTCTGAGAGAAGAAATTCCTCCTCATCTCAGCTTTAAATGGGCGGCCCCTTATTCTAAGACCATGCCCCCTAGTTCTAGTCTCCCCCATCAGTGGAAACATCCTCTCTGCATCCACCTTGTCGAGCCCCCCTCATAATCTGATACGTTTCGATAAGATCACCTCTCATTCTTCTGAATTCCAATGAGTAGAGGCCCAACCTGCTCAACCTTTCCTCATAAGTCAACCCCCTCATCCCCGGAATCAACCGAGTGAACCTTCTCTGAACTGCCTCCAAAGCAAGTATATCCTTTCGTAAATATGGAGACCAAAACTGCACGCAGTACTCCAGGTGTGGCCTCACCAATACCCTGTATAGCTGTAGCAAGACTTCCCTGCTTTTATACTCCATCCCCTTTGCAATAAAGGCCAAGATACCATTGGCCTTCCTGATCACTTGCTGTACCTGCATACTATCTTTTTGTGTTTCATGCACAAGTACCCTCAGGTCCCGCTGTACTGCGGCGCTTTGCAATCTCTCTCCATTTAAATAATAACTTGCTCTTTGATTTTTTTTCTGCCAAAGTGCATGACCTCACACTTTCCCACATTATACTCCATCTGCCAAATTTCTGCCCACTCACTTAGCCTGTCTATGTCCTTCTGCAGATTGTGTGTGTCCTCCTCACACATTGCTTTTCCTCCCATCTTTGTATCGTCAGCAAACTTGGCTACGTTACACTCAGTCCCTTCTTCCAAGTCGTTAATATAGATTGTAAATAGTTGGGGTCCCAGCACTGATCCCTGCGGCACCCCACTAGTTACTGATTGCCAACCAGAGAATGACCCATTTATCCCGACTCTCTGTTCTCTGTTTGTTAGCCAATCCTCTATCCATGCTATTATATTACCCCCCAACTCGGTGGGGAGGGGGAGGGGGATGGGGGGAAGAAAGGAGACATTGGTGGAGGGAGGGTGGGGGAATGGAGGGCGATGGGGTGGAGGTCGGGGGTGGGGTGGGGGAGGGGATAGTTACGACCCCTGATCGCTTTCCCACTTGACCCCGGCCCGGGAAGAGGCGCCCGTGTTCGGCGAGGGCAGGATTGGGCTGGGCCGCGATGCCCCCCACAGTCGAATAGCAGGAGCAGAATGGCCGACCTGTTCGCTGAGGTGCACGCGGGGGCTGCTGACAACTCGCGCAGCTGCGCCCTAAAGCTCACTGTGTGCAAGACCCATCAAGGCAGGCCTCCCCAAACTGCAAAGGGAGTGGGCTCTGAAGGCATGGGTTCCCACACAACTTAGTGAGAAGGACATGGCCCGGCAATTAAATGGGGCGGCTGAGGTGAGCCCAGAATATTACTTCACGTTCACCAGCACCAGAGGATTGGATTCGAATTCGTGAAAAGACTGATCAGAGAAATAAATGTCTTTAGTCGAAGTCCAGACGTTCGAGGGCTCAACTCCCGCTCCAGAGGCTCGAGCACATAATCCAGGCCGAGGCTCCCCTTGTGCCGGTACTGAGGGAGCGCCGCACTGCGCTGTCGGAGGGGCGGTACTGAGGGAGCGCCGCACTGCGCTGTCGGAGGGGCGGTACTGAGGGAGCGCCGTACTGCGCTGTCGGAGGGGCAGTACTGAGGGAGCGCCGTACTGCGCTGTCAGAGGGGCAGTACTGAGGGAGCGCCGCACTGCGCTGTCGGAGGGGCAGTGCTGAGGGAGCGCCGCACTGCGCTGTCGGAGGAGCGGTGCTGAGGGAGCGCCGCACTGCGCTGTCGGAGGGGCAGTACTGAGGGAGCGCCGCACTGCGCTGTCGGAGGGGCGGTACTGAGGGAGCGCCGCACTGCGCTGTCGGAGGGGCGGTACTGAGGGAGCGCCGCACTGTCGGAGGGGCGGTACTGAGGGAACGCCGTACAGCGCTGTCGGAGGGGCGGTACTGAGTGAGCGCCGCACTGCGCTGTCGGAGGGGCGGTACTGAGGGAGCGCCGTACTGCGCTGTCGGAGGGGCAGTACTGAGGGAGCGCCGCACTGTCGGAGGGGCGGTACTGAGGGAGCGCCGTACTGCGCTGTCGGAGGGGCGGTACTGAGGGAGCGCCGCACTGTCGGAGGGGCGGTACTGAGGGAGCGCCGTACTGCGCTGTCGGAGGGGCGGTACTGAGTGAGCGCCGCACTGCGCTGTCGGAGGGGCGGTACTGAGGGAGCGCCGTACTGCGCTGTCGGAGGGGCGGTACTGAGGGAGCGCCGCACTGTCGGAGGGGCGGTACTGAGGGAGCGCCGTACTGCGCTGTCGGAGGGGCGGTACTGAGGGAGCGCCGCACTGTCGGAGGGGCGGTACTGAGGGAGCGCCGTACTGCGCTGTCGGAGGGGCGGTACTGAGGGAGCGCCGCACTGCGCTGTCGGAGGGGCAGTACTGAGGGAGCGCCGCACTGCGCTGTCGGAGGGGCAGTACTGAGGGAGCGCCGTACTGCGCTGTCGGAGGGGCGGTACTGAGGGAGCGCCGCACTGCGCTGTCGGAGGGGCGGTACTGAGGGAGCGCCGCACTGCGCTGTCGGAGGGGCGGTACTGAGGGAGCGCCGCACTGTCGGAGGGGCGGTACTGAGGGAGCACCGCACTGCGCTGTCGGAGGGGCGGTACTGAGGGAGCGCCGCACTGCGCTGTCGGAGGGGCAGTACTGAGGGAGCGCCGCACTGCGCTGTCGGAGGGGCGGTACTGAGGGAGTGCCGCACTGTCGGAGGGGCGGTACTGAGGGAGCGCCGCACTGTCGGGGGGGCGGTACTGAGGGAGTGCCGCACTGTCGGAGGGGCGGTACTGAGTGAGCGCCGCACTGCGCTGTCGGAGGGGCGGTACTGAGGGAGCGCCGTACTGCGCTGTCGGAGGGGCGGTACTGAGGGAGTGCCGCACTGCGCTGTCGGAGGGGCAGTACTGAGGGAGTGCCGCACTGCGCTGTCGGAGGGGCGGTACTGAGGGAGCGCCGCACTGCGCTGTCGGAGGGGCGGTACTGAGGGAGCGCCGCACTGCGCTGTCGGAGGGGCAGTACTGAGGGAGTGCCGCACTGCGCTGTCGGAGGGGCGGTCTCATGTTCTGCTCCTGTTGCCTGTAGCTTGCACCGGCGGATGTCGAAGGAGGTGAAGCCAGTGCCGGGGGGAGGCCGAGCAAAGCCACAGCCAAAGCCCCGACCGCGGCAAGCGCGATGTCGAGCGCTGTACGCCTACGATGCCCAGGACACGGACGAGCTGAGCTTCAACGCGGAGGACGTGATCGAGATTGTGAAGGAAGGTGAGGGCTTGAGGGATGGAGGGCGGGGGGGGGGCCGTGGGGGGTGGGGGGGGAAGTATGCGGTCGTTTCTTGAACCGCGCCCATAACTGCAGCCCCTCACCCCCACCCCCAAACTCCGGCTCCGCTGAGCTCGTCGGTGACCGAGGTGCCCCAGGATGGGACCACGCACAGGAAGATCCCATTCCCGCGGCGCCATCGAGGTGAGCCCTTGGGTGAGGGGGGAAACCCGCTCACTGTCCACTGACTCCCACTGGGGGCTACTGCGCCTCGGGGGGGACGGGATCAGGCTGGGCCGCGATGCCACCCGCAGTTAAATAGCCTGCTGTCTGCAATGGCCGCCCGTAGGCCAAGGGCCAGCGCCCGGTGCCTGTGGAACGGTCTCCCAGCAAGGGGCGTGCGGGGTGGGTGGGGAGGTTGCATTTAGATAGCGCCTTTAACGTAGTGAAACGTCCCCAAGGTGTATCACACGAGCGATTATCAGACAACATTACACACCGAGCCAAATAAGGAGACACTAGGGGCAGGCAACCAAAAGCTGGGTCAAAGAGGTGGGTTTTAAGGAGCATCTTGAAGGAGGAGAGAGAGGCGGAGAGGTTTAGGGAGGGAGTTCCAGAGCTTGGGGCTCAGGCAGCTGAAGGCACGGCCACCGATGGTGGAGCGATTATAATCAGGGATGGTCAGGAGGGCAGAATTAGAGGAGGGCAGAGATCTCGGGGGTCGTGGGGCTGGAGGAGGTTACCGAGATAGGGAGGGGTGCAGGGGCTGGAGGAGGTTACAGAGATAGGGAGGGTGTAGGGGCTGGAGGAGGTTACAGAGATAGGGAGGGTTGTAGGGGCTGGAGGAGGTTACAGAGATAGGGAGGGTTGTAGGGGCTGGAGGAGGTTACAGAGATAGGGAGGGGTGTAGGGACTGGAGGAGGTTACAGAGATAGGGAGGGGGGCGAGGGCCATGGAGGGATTTGTAAACAAGGATGAGAACTTTGATATTGAGGCGTTGCTTAACTGGGAGCCAATGTAGGTCAGCGAGCACAGGGGATGATGGGTGAGCGGGACTGGGTGCGAGTTAGGACACGGGGCAGTGAGCACAGGGGGTGATGGGTGACTGGGACTGGGTGCGAGTTAGGACACGGGGCAGTGAGCACAGGGGGTGATGGGTGAGTGGGACTGGGTGCGAGTTAGGACATGGGGCAGTGAGCACAGGGGATGATGGGTGAGCGGGACTGGGTGCGAGTTAGGACACGGGGCAGTGAGCACAGGGGGTGATGGGTGAGCGGGACTGGGTGCGAGTTAGGACACGGGGCAGTGAGCACAGGGGGTGATGGGTGAGTGGGACTGGGTGCGAGTTAGGACATGGGGCAGTGAGCACAGGGGGTGATGGGTGAGCGGGACTGGGTGCGAGTTAGGACACGGGGCAGCGAGCACAGGGGGTGATGGGTGAGCGGGACTCGGTGCGAGTTAGGACACGGGGCAGCGAGCACAGGGGGTGATGGGTGAGCGGGACTCGGTGCGAGTTAGGACACGGGGCAGCGAGCACAGGGGGTGATGGGTGAGCGGGACTCGGTGCGAGTTAGGACACGGGGCAGCGAGCACAGGGGGTGATGGATGAGCGGGACTCGGTGCGAGTTAGGACACGGGGGCAGCGAGCACAGGGGGTGATGGGTGAGCGGGACTCGGTGCGAGTTAGGACACGGGGGCAGCGAGCACAGGGGGTGATGGGTGAGCGGGACTCGGTGCGAGTTAGGACACGGGGCAGTGAGCACAGGGGGTGATGGGTGAGCGGGACTCGGTGCGAGTTAGGACACGGGGCAGTGAGCACAGGGGGTGATGGGTGAGCGGGACTCGGTGCGAGTTAGGACACGGGGGCAGTGAGCACAGAGGGTGATGGGTGAGCGGGACTCGGTGCGAGTTAGGACACGGGGCAGCGAGCACAGGGGGTGATGGGTGAGTGGGACTCGGTGCGAGTTAGGACACGGGGGCAGTGAGCACAGGGGGTGATGGGTGAGCGGGACTCGGTGCGAGTTAGGACACGGGGGGCAGCGAGCACAGGGGGTGATGGGTGAGCGGGACTCGGTGTGAGTTAGGACACGGGGCAGCGAGCACAGGGGGTGATGGGTGAGCGGGACTCGGTGCGAACAGTGTGGTTGAGGAGGGAGCAGTGTGGTGGGTTGGGAGAATTCTAAACTACGATGGTTGACCCTTGCTGAAACGCCTCTCCCTTTCTCTCCCCACCCCCCCTCTCTCTCCGATGGTGCAGATCCGTCGGGATGGTGGGTCGGCAAGATCCGCGGGAAGGAAGGACTGCTCCCGGGAAACTACGTGGAGAAGATCTGAATCCAGAGGCGACGAGGGAGAAGACCACGATCGGGGGGAGAAGCTCCCTGGGACCCTCCCCTCGGGGAGAGGGCAGGAGGACCTGAAATACAACATGGACCTGTGCCCCGGCAAACGGAGCCTGGCCTCGGGGGGGGGGGGGGGGGTGACTCAACGTTCCCTCGGCTCCCCTCCCCACACACTCGAGGGTCGCCAGCGTACCAACACTTGGGGGCCGGTGTGGGGTGACCCCGAGACCGGTGACACGACCCCCGTGGGCATCACGCTATGTTTCACGCCCTGCCCGCTTGCCCAGCATCTGCCCGCTCCTTGTACGCTGTGTGTGTGTGTGTGTGTGTGTGTGTTTTTAAATAAAATAATTCATTTTTATTCCTGTTCTCGTTTGGGGGGGGCTTCGATCTCGCTCGGCCGTCAGTCAGGGTACTTCCGTTGGCGGAGGTGTGGGAACAATCTCCAACGCGCGCGGACACGCGCTCTCTCGCGCACACGCACGCGCGCGCGCGCTCGCACAGGCTGACACACACAATCGCACCACTCCCGCGCTCTCGCGCCGAGATAAAACTCTCACACACACACTCATACTCTTACCCAGTGTCTCACTCACACTTTGACACACTCGGGAGCGCCGTACTGCGCTGTCGGAGGGGCGGTACTGAGGGAGCGCCGTACGGCGCTGTCGGAGGGGCAGTACTGAGGGAGCGCCGTACTGTCGGAGGGGCAGTACTGAGGGAGCGCCGCACTGCGCTGTCGGAGGGGCAGTACTGAGGGAGCACCGCACTGCGCTGTCGGAGGGGCGGTACTGAGGGAGCACCGCACTGCGCTGTCGGAGGGGCAGTACTGAGGGAGCACCGCACTGCGCTGTCGGAGGGGCGGTACTGAGGGAGCGCCGCACTGCGCTGTCGGAGGGGCAGTACTGAGGGAACGCCGTACTGCACTGTCGGAGGGGCGGTACTGAGGGAGCGCCGTACTGTCGGAGGGGCAGTACTGAGGGAGCGCCGTACTGCGCTGTCGGAGGGGCAGTGCTGAGGGAGCACCGTACTGTCGGAGGGGCAGTACTGAGGGAGCGCCGTACTGCGCTGTCGGAGGGGCGGTACTGAGGGAGCACCGCACTGCGCTGTCGGAGGGGCGGTACTGAGGGAGCACCGCACTGCGCTGTCGGAGGGGCAGTACTGAGGGAGCGCCGCACTGCGCTGTCGGAGGGGCGGTACTGAGGGAGCGCCGTACTGTCGGAGGGGCAGTACTGAGGGAGCGCCGCACTGCGCTGTCGGAGGGGCGGTACTGAGGGAGCGCCGTACTGCGCTGTCGGAGGGGTGGTACTGAGGGAGCGCCGTACTGTCGGAGGGGCAGTACTGAGGGAGCGCCGCACTGCGCTGTCGGAGGGGCAGTACTGAGGGAGCGCCGCACTGCGCTGTCGGAGGGGCGGTACAGCAGAGAATTTAATGGGCAGAGTGTAGTAATTTCGATCGCCGAGGTGGGTCGGACAGGAATTAATCAGATTCCATTCGCCCTAAATTGGCCTGGGATTTTTAATCTGTCTTTTTTTGGTTCTCCCAGGAGGTGACCTAGTTTGCGGTCGGGTGGGGAGTGTATAATGTGGTGCACGAGGTACCTTGATTTTGTGCGACCGGCTCTATGGACCTGATCACCTTTCCCTGTCCGCCATTGTTCGTAGGAAAGGCGGGCGGGCAGTTAGGATACAGATCGGCCGTTGAGTGGCAGAACAGGCCCGAAGGGCTGAATGGCCTCCTACTGTTGGCCTTTATTGCGAAGGGGATGGAGTATAAAAGCAGGGAAGTCTTGCTCCAGTTATACAGGGTATTGGTGAGGCCACACCTGGAGTACTGCGTGCAGTTTTGGTTTCCATATTTACGAAAGGATATACTTGCTTTGGGGCAGTTCAGAGAAGGTTCACTCGGTTGATTCCGGGGATGAGGGGGTTGACTTATGAGGAAAGGTTGAGTAGGTTGGGCTTCTACTCATTGGAATTCAGAAGAATGAGAGGTGATCTTATCGAAACGTATCAGATTATGAGGGGGGCTCGACAAGGTGGATGCAGAGAGGATGTTTCCACTGATGGGGGAGACTAGAACTAGGGGGCACGGTCTTAGAATAAGGGGCCGCCCATTTAAAACTGAGATGAGGAGGAATTTCTTCTCTCAGAGGGTTGTGAATCTGTGGAATTCTCTGCCTCAGAGAGCTGTGGAGGCTGGGACATTGAATATATTTAAGGTGGAGATAGACAGATTTTCGAGCGATAAGGGAGTGAAGGGTTATGGGGAGCGGGCGGGGAAGTGGAGCTGAGTCCATGATCGAATCAGCCATGATCGTATTAAATGGCGGAGCAGGCTCGAGGGGCCGAATGGCCGACTCCTGCTCCTATTTCTTATGTTCCCACGTCGTCAGCCCAGGACCGCAGGTGGAGCTCTGGGCCTTGGACAGGATGGGCGCTACTCGGGCACAGACCACTGGCGGCAGTCTGGGGCCCCCGTGGGCCCTGAATGTCCGAGCGAGACCACCCCACTGACCCGGAGAAACTGGACAAGGGTCGAGACCACGGGCTGAGACCTCCCTCTGGTGGCCCAGGGGGGGTAAGTGCACCTCCGACAACAACCGCCTGCATTTATATAGTGCCTTTCACAACCACCGGACATCCCAAAGCGCTTTACAGCCAATGAAGTGCTTTTGGAGTGTGGTCACTGGTGTATTGTGGGAAACACCAATTTGCGCACAGCAAGCTCCCAGACACAGCGATGTGATAATGACCCGGATCATCCGTTGGTTGAGGGATAAATATTGGCCCCAGGACACCGGGGAGAACTCCCCCTGCTCTTCTTCCAATAGTGGCCCCGGGATCTTTTACATCCACCCGAGAGGGCAGACGGGGCCTCGGTTTAACGTCTCATCCGAAAGACGGCACCTCCGACAGTGCGGCACTCCCTCAACACCGCCCCTCCGACAGTGCGGTGCTCCCTCAGTACTGCCCCTCTGACAGTGCGGCACTCCCTCACTACTGCCCCTCCGACAGTGCGGCACTCCCTCAGTACTGCCCCTCCGACAGTGCGGCTCTCCCTCAGTACTGCCCCTCCGACAGTGCGGCGCTCCCTCAGTATTGCCCCTCCGACAGTACGGCGCTCCCTCAGTACTGCCCCTCCTGACAGTGCGGCGCTCCCTCAGTATTGCCCCTCCGACAGTACGGCGCTCCCTCAGTACTGCCCCTCCCGACAGTGCGGCGCTCCCTCAGTACTGCCCCTCCCGACAGTGCGGCGCTCCCTCAGTACTGCCCCTCCGACAGCGCAGTACGGCAATGGGCTGGGGAGGGGTAGCGAGGCCTGGTGTGAGTAACCGCGGAGTGTGTGGGGTTATGGCGAGCTGTAACTGAACGGTGGACCAGGCTCGAGGGGCTGAATGGACTGCTCCTGCCACCCCCCCGAGCCGATGGTGCCTGTGAGCTGAAGGAACGCCCCCCCCCCCACCGCCCCTGAAAGAAGACACAGACAGGTTGTGTGTATTTTACTGCAGACATTATATTTACACTTCATTCTTCCCAAACACCAGTCAGTCAGTGGTGAAGCAAAACATAAAGTAACAATCGCACAGCTGGAGACATCAGTCTCCCGGCCCCCAACCCCGGGGCCATCGCTGACTGTCCCGGGGGAGATGGACGGAGCTTCTGGGGGGAGAGGAAAGGTTTGAGGGAGGGGTGTGGGGGAGGGGAGGGGGAGAGTGAAGTTTGGGGAGAGAGAGAGGAGAGGAGTTTGGGGGGGAGGGAGAGGGGTTTGGGGGGAGAGAGAGAGAGGGGAGAGGGGTTTGGGGGAGAGGGGTTTGGGGGAGAGAGAGAGGGGAGAGGGATTTGGGGGGATAGAGAGAGAGAGAGAGGAGGGGTTTGGGGAGAGAGAGAGAGGGGTTTGGGGGGGGGGAGGAGAGGGGTTTGGGGGGAGAGAGAGAGAGGGGAGAGGGGTTTGGGGGAGAGGGGTTTGGGGGAGAGAGAGAGGGGAGAGGGATTTGGGGGGATAGAGAGAGAGAGAGAGGAGGGGTTTGGGGAGAGAGAGAGAGGGGTTTGGGGGGGGGAGGAGGAGAGGAGAGGGGTTTGGGAGGAGAGGGGATTGGGGGGAGAGAGAGAGAGAGAGAGGAGGGGTTTGGGGAGAGAGAGAGAGGGGTTTGGGGGGGGGGAGGAGAGGGGTTTGGGGAAGAGAGAGGGGTTTTGGGGGAGAGGGGTTTGGTGGGAGAGAGAGAGAGGAGAGGGGTTTGGGGGAGAGAGAGGAGAGGGGTTTGGGGGGAGAGAGAGGAGAGGGGTTTGGGGGGAGAGAGAGGAGAGGGGTTTGGGGGAGAGAGAGGAGAGGGGTTTGGGGGGAGAGAGAGAGAGGGGTTTGGGGGGAGAGAGAGGAGAGGGGTTTGGGGGGAGAGAGAGGAGAGGGGTTTGGGGGGGGGAGAGAGAGGAGAGGGGTTTGGGGGGAGAGAGAGGAGAGGGGTTTGGGGGGAGAGAGAGGAGAGGGTTTGGGGGGAGAGAGAGGAGAGGGGTTTGGGGGGAGAGAGAGGAGAGGGGTTTGGGGGGAGAGAGAGGAGAGGGGTTTGGGAGGCGAGAGAGGAGAGGGGTTTGGGGGGAGAGAGAGGAGAGGGGTTTGGGGGGAGAGAGAGGAGAGGGGTTTGGGGGGAGAGAGAGGAGAGGGGTTGGGGGGAAGAGGAAGAGAGGAGAGGGGTTTGGGGGGAGAGAGAGGAGAGGGGTTTGGGGGGGAGAGAGGAGAGGGGTTTGGGGGGAGAGAGAGGAGAGGGGTTTGGGGGGAGAGAGAGGAGAGGGGTTTGGGGGGAAGAGAGAGGAGAGGGGTTTGGGGGGAGAGAGAGGAGAGGGGTTTGGGGGGAGAGAGAGGAGAGGGGTTTGGGGGGAGAGAGAGGAGAGGGTTTGGGGGGAGAGAGAGGAGAGGGGTTTGGGGGGAGAGAGAGGAGAGGGGTTTGGGGGGAGAGAGAGGAGAGGGGTTTGGGGGGAGAGAGAGGAGAGGGGTTTGGGGGGAGAGAGAGGAGAGGGGTTTGGGGGGGAGAGAGGAGAGGGGTTTGGGGGAGAGAGAGGAGAGGGGTTTGGGGGGAGAGAGAGGAGAGGGGTTTGGGGGGAGAGAGAGGAGAGGGGTTTGGGGGGAGAGAGAGGAGAGGGGTTTGGGGGGAGAGAGAGGAGAGGGGTTTGGGGATGGGATGGGGGCGACTGAGGAAGGGGTTCTGCACGGACGGAGCGGGGAAAGATTATCTGAGCTGGGGTACAGCTTCCTGACGGACGGGCCCTGCGAGCGACATTCTGTGGGATCCGCGCACAGCGACTGACGGCTGCCCCGACCCGGCCTGGGGTCTCCTGCCAACCCCGCCTAGGATTGGAAACTCCAGGCAGGGCCTTCGAGGGACACTCAGGCCCTCGGGCCAGCTCTGTGCGGGGAGAGGGAGCGAGGGAGCGAGGGAGCGCGAGAGTTGACGCGCTCCGGTTAACTCTCTCTTTCGGCTTCCCTCGAAACAAACGTTAGCTGTTACGGCGTCTCAGACAATTAAAAGGGTTCGATCGGGTGGATCGAGAGAGGAACTGTTTCCTCTGGTGGGGGCAGCCCAGAACAAGGGGGGCCTCACCGTAAAATTCGAGCCCGGCCGTTCAGGGGTGATGTCACGGAACAGTTCTTCACACAAAGGGCCGCGGGAATCTGGAACTCTCTCCCCCAGAAAGCTGAGGTCAGGGGTCAAGACTGAGATGGACAGATTTTTGTTGGGTATTATGGGTTACGGAACCAAGGCAGGTGGATGGAGTTAAGATCCAGATCAGCCGCGATCTGATTGAATGATGGGACAGGCTCAAGGGGCTGAATGGGTCTCCTCCTGTTCCTGTGTAACAGGCCTGAGGGGCTGAATGGGCCTCCTCCTGTTCCTGTGTAACAGGCCTGAGGGGCTGAATGGGCCTCCTCCTGTTCCTGTGTAACAGGCTCGAGGGGCTGAATGGGCCTCCTCCTGTTCCTGTGTAACGGGCTCGAGGGGCTGAATGGGCCTCCCCCTGTTCCTGTGTAACAGGCCTGAGGGGCTGAATGGCCTCCTCCTGTTCCTGTGTAACAGGCTCGAGGGGCTGAATGGGCCTCCTCCTGTTCCTGTGTAACAGGCCTGAGGGGCTGAATGGCCTCCTCCTGTTCCTGTGTAACAGGCTCGAGGGGCTGAATGGGCCTCCTCCTGTTCCTGTGTAACAGGCCTGAGGGGCTGAATGGCCTCCTCCTGTTCCTGTGTAACGGGCTCGAGGGGCTGAATGGGCCTCCCCCTGTTCCTGTGTAACAGGCCTGAGGGGCTGAATGGCCTCCTCCTGTTCCTGTGTAACAGACTCGAGGGGCTGAATGGGCCTCCTCCTGTTCCTGTGTAACAGGCCTGAGGGGCTGAATGGCCTCCTCCTGTTCCTGTGTAACAGGCTCGAGGGGCTGAACGGCCTCCTCCTGTTCCTGTGTAACGGGCTCGAGGGGCTGAATGGCCTCCTGTTCCTGTGTAACAGGCTCGAGGGGCTGAATGGCCTCCTGTTCCTGTGTAACAGGCCTGAGGGGCTGAATGGGCCTCCTCCTGTTCCTGTTGTAACAGGCTCGAGGGGCTGAACGGCCTTCTGTTCCTCCCTCTTGTGGTACCCGTGTGTTTAATTAACATTCCTTCTGTCCTGGGGTGGGATTTGAAGTGCCCCCTTTCACTCAGCAACTCGCCAAACAGGGCCGTTTAACTAACCTCAGCCGACCGGGACAGCGAATAGAGGGGGGAGAGGGGGGCAAATGCACCCACTTCTGGCTGATTTTCCGCCCTCCTTCTCAGAGACAGGGGCTGGCAGCCGGGGCGGGGGGGAGGAAGAGGCCCGATCGAGCCTGGGGCCTATTGGGCAGGCTTGGAGTCGTGTGTAGGCCGGAGCGGTCAGCGAAGAGGGGAGATTTCCCTTCCCCCTCAGGGCGTTCGGTCAAACACCCCCCGGTTGTGTGTGTGTGTGTGTGTGTGTGTGTGGGGGGGGGGGGGGGGGGGGGGGGGGCGGGGAGGTCTGCGTCTGCAATCCAGAAGATTCCGCAGTCGGTCAAGGCCCAATCCACCGAGCCTGGTCGAATTCAGGATGTGAACTTTGAACCCCCCCTCACCACCGCTCAGACAGACGGCCGTAACCCAGGCAACGAGGCCTACCCAGCGGGTTTGGAAGGTGGGCCGACTTTCCATTTCCTCACCGCCCCTCCACCCCACAACCACTCGCAATTTAACGGCCTTTTCCTTCGGCGCTCGGCTAAAAGAATTGAAACACGCCCGGCAGCCATTTTGGGGAGGCAGAAGTGTGGCTCGAGCGGAGGCAGCCATTTTGGGAATCGAGAAACGTTGCGGCTTCACGCCGACTCTCTAAATTCCACGGGGCGACGGAGCCGGGTGCTGGGCGGTCGTGAGAGACCTTCACAGGGATCCCCTCCAAAAAAAAACGTTCTCACCTCGACCGTTTTATCGTATCTGGAAGCTTAAATCGTCGGGGGACGGGGGGGTGGCAGTGCGATTGTCAGGGTTGGCGTCCGATCAGGATTGCTTCCCGGAGCCTCCAGGAACCTTCCGGGTCGTCCCAGAATCTCTCGGAGTGGGAGGGGGGGGGGGGGGGAGAAAGACGGGGGGGGTCTTCCAGGTTGCCTCCGGGAATCTTCTAGATCGTCCCAGAATCTCTTGGGAGTCTCCCGGAATGTTCCCGAAGCTCCGCGATTGTCCCGTCGTCTCCCGGAATGTTCCGGAGTCTCTTGGGAATGTTCGGGAGCCGCTTGGGAACGTTACCCGGAGCCTCTGAGAATGTTCCGGACACCCCCGGGAACTGACGATTAAATCCTCGAGGGGCAAAGTGGGAGAGGAAAAAAGAATCCCAAGGGTCGGACAAATTAAAATAACGTCTCTCGGCGTTCGCTAATTATTATTATTATTATTTAAAACAAACAACAAAAAAAAGAAAATGGCGGCCGGTTCAGAAGCGGCCAATCGGATAAGGCATCCCGATTGGCCGCGGGCCGGGAGGCCAATAGGGGGAGGCGGGAGAACGGACGGACCAATCGGAGGGGGGCGGGGTCAGGCGACGAAAGCGTCAGGAACACGATAACCGATTCGGCGACTGGCGTTCACGGATACCGCGGTAAACTCTGCGGGCAGGGCGGGGGGTAGGGGTTTGTAGTGTTTGCGTAGAGTCCGTATCGCGAAAGCGTCTTGTAAACAGGGGGGGGCGGAGACGAGCGTTGACGTCTGACATCGCCCCCTCGCCCGCCGAAAGCAAGATGGCGGCTCACAGGATGGCGCAGTCCTTGCCGCTCCGCTCCTCCCGCGGCGTCCGCCGCTCTCCCGCCACCTGCCGTCCCGCGCCCGTTGCTTGCCGCCCAGCCGCCTGTGCCTGCTGGGAAAAACAACAAAAAAAAACACACACAGAGCGGACGAGGTTTATTAACGTCAGAAATAGGAGCAGGAGTCGGCCATTCGGCCCCTCGAGCCTGCTCCGCCATTTAATACGATCATGGCTGATCCGATCATGGACTCAGCTCCACTTCCCTGCCCGCCCCCTTATCGGTTAAGAAACTGTCTATCTCTGTCTTAAATTTATTCAATGTCCCGGCTTCCACAGCTCTCTGAGGCAGAGAATTCCACAGATTTACAACCCTCAGAGAAGAAATTCCTCCTCATCTCAGCTTTAAATGGGCGGTCCCTTATTCTAAGACCATGCCCCCTAGTTCTAGTCTCCCCCATCAGTGGAAACATCCTCTCTGCATCCACCTTGTCGAGCCCCCTCATAATCTGATACGTTTCGATAAGATCACCTCTCATTCTTCTGAATTCCAATGAGTAGAGGCCCAACCTCCTCAACCTTTCCTCATAAGTCAACCCCCTCATCCCCGGAATCAACCGAGTGAACCTTCTCTGAACTGCCTCCAAAGCAAGTATATCCTTTCGTAAATATGGAAACCAAAACTGCACGCAGTACTCCAGGTGTGGCCTCACCAATACCCTGTATAACTGTAGCAAGACTTCCCTGCTTTTATACTCCATCCCCTTTGCGATAAAGGCCAAGATTCCATTGGCCTTCCTGATCACTTGCTGTACCTACATACTATCCTTTTGTGTTTCATGTACAAGGACCCCCCAGGTCCCGCTGTACTGCGGCACTTTGCAATCTTTCTCCATTTAAATAATAACTTGCTCTTTGATATTTTTTTTCTGCCAAAGTGCATGACCTTACACTTTCCAACATTATACTCCATCTGCCAAATTTTTGCCCACTCACTTAGCCTGTCTATGTCCTTTTGCAGATTTTTTGTGTCCTCCTCACACATTGCTTTTCCTCCCATCTTTGTATCATCAGCAAACTTGGCTACGTTACACTCGGTCCCTTCTTCCAAGTCGTTAATATAGATTGTAAATAGTTGGGGTCCCAGCACTGACCCCTGCGGCACCCCACTAGTTACTGGTTGCCAACCCGAGAATGAACCATTTATCCCGACTCTCTGTTCTCTGTTAGTTAGCCAATCCTCTATCCATGCTAATATATTACCCCCAACCCCGTGAACTTTTATCTTGTGCAGTAACCTTTTATGTCAAATGCTTTCTGGAAGTCCAAATACACCACATCCACTGGTTCCCCTTTATCCACCCTGTTCGTTACATCCTCAAAGAACTCCAGTAAATTTGACCTGTTTCGAACCTTGGTGAGACCACACTCGGAGCACTGAGTACCATTCTGGTCGCCGTATTATAAACAGGATATCGAGGCACTGGAGAGGGTGCAGGGAAGATTGACAAGGATGATACCAGAAATGCGAGGGTATACATATCAGGAAAGGATGAACAGGCTGGGTCTCTTTTCTCTTGGAAAAAGGCTGAGGGGGTGATCCTAATAGAGGTTGTTAAAATGAGGAAAGGTTTTGATCGAGCGGATAGAGAGAGAGTGTTTCCACTTGTGGGGAAGAACATAACTAGAGGCCATCGATATAAGACAGTCACTGATAAACCCAAACGGGGGAATTCAGGAGAAACTCCTTTACCCAGAGAGTGGTGAGAATGTGGAACTCACTGCCACAGGGAGGGGTTGAGGCGAATAGTATCGAGGCATTTAAGGGGGAGGCTGGATAAACACATGAGGGAGAAGGGAATAGAGGGATATGAGGATGGGGGGGGGGGGGGGGGGAAAGAGGGAGAGGGTTGAGAGGGGGCTCGTGTGGATCATATACCCCAGCACGGAGCGATGGGGCCAAACGGCCGGCTGAGTATACTCACAGAGTTGTAGAGCTGTTGAACCTAAAGTTGAATTTGTCTGTGCGTTTCATAGAAAAACATAGAAACATAGAAAATAGGTGCAGGGGCCATTCGGCCCTTCGAGCCTGCACCGCCATTCGATAAGATCATTCCCTCAGTACCCACTTCCTGCCCCCTCTCCATACCCCCCGATTCCCTCAACCGCAGGGGCCCACATCTAACTCCCTCCCGAATACATCCAATGAACTGGCATCAACAACTCTTTCTGCGGCAGGGAATTCCAACAGGCCAACAACCCTGAGTGAAGAAGTTTCTCCCCATCTCAGCCCCAAATGGCCCGCCCCCCCCCCATCCCAAGACTGTGTCCCATGGTCCTGGACCTCCCCAACATCGGGAACACTCCTCCCGCATCCAGCCCAGTCAGAATCCTATATGTCTCGATGAGATCAGTGCCCCTTTAATCAGGGGGCACTTGTGTTAATGTTTCAACTTAAAATACTTGCAGAGCTGTTCAGTTAGCCAATGACCGATGAGGAGAGACTGGATCGACTAGGCTGATATTCACTGGAATTTAGAAGAATGAGAGGGGATCTCATAGAAACATATAAAATTCCGACGGGACGGGACAGGTTGGATGCAGGAAGAATGTTCCCGATGTTGGGGGAAGTCTAGAACCAGGGGTCTCACAGTCTAAGGATAAGGGGTGAGCCATTTCGGACCGAGATGAGGAGAAACTTCTTCACCCAGAGAATTCTCTACCGCAGAGAGCTGTCGAGGCCAGTTCGTTAGATATATTCGAAAGGGAGTTAGATGCGGCCCTTACGGCTAAAGGGATCAAGGGGGGTGTGGAGAGAAAGCAGGAATGGGGTACTGAAGTTGCATGATCAGCCATGATCCTATCGAATGGCGGTGCAGGCTCGAGGGGCCGAATGGCCCGCTCCTGCACCTATTTTCTGTGTCACGCGATGTTAGCACAGCTCAATAAAACCCCGGCCAGTTGGGTTCGGGCGATGAGGTATGCAGTCGTGAGCTCGGTGGGCGAACGGGCACCGTGTAGCGTGATCGTTAAACCGTTCGCCAATCGGCCGACTACTTCTTAACGGTGTTGCGGTGAATCCTTCAGCAAAGAACTCTCGCGGGCAATGAAATACGTCGGCGAGGGGGCTTAAACCGGGGGCGTTACGGGATGGAAAAGTTGAGGAGAAATTAGGACAGGCGGCCAAAAGCTTGGCCGAAGAGGTTGCGGCTGAGACGAGAATAGCCGAGGCGGATTTAAGGGCAGCGGGGTTAAACGGATGAGAGGGAGGGGGATACGGGAATGGGGGTGATCGGAGGTTGGTGTGGGGTATAAACGCTGGGAGGGAGCGGTGAGGCCTCTTGGCCTGTGTCGGTGTGTGTGTGTGTGTGTGTATGTGAGGGTCTCACCGGCTGGGCCTCGTGATCCTGCTGCTGGAGGTACTGAAGGGCTCGGCAATCCTCCTCCTCCTGTAGTTGCTTGGCGAGCTCCAGGTCACTGATGTCCCTCGGGCCCTGTTGTTGCTGCTGCAGGCAGAGAGCCACCATGTAATCCTGCGGGGGGGGGGGGAAAGCGCAAGACCGGCCCAATCAACACCCCTCGCACTGATGTAGCGCCGATAACCTCCCGCGGCGCGCCACAGCGGCCAATCATCGCAACGGGACCCCCACACCAGGCCACGGGGAGTTGTTAGCGGCAGCAGCTTGGCCAAAGGGGGCGGTTTTAAGGAATGTCTTAAAGACAGAGTTGCATTTCTGTAGCGCCTGACACGACCACCGGACGTCCCAAAGCGCTTCACAGCCAATGAAGTACTTTTGGAGTGTGGTCGCTGTTGTATTGTGGGAAACGCGGCAGCTCAATTTGCGCACAGCAAGCTCCCACACACAGCGATGTGATAATGACCCGGATCATCTGTTTTAGTGATGTTGGTTGAGGGATAAATATTGGCCCCAGGACACCGGGGAGAACTCCCCCTGCTCTTCTTCCAATA